>NC_068940.1:94467807-94769682 GCF_026419915.1 Harpia harpyja | reverse complement strand
AAATAGCTACTTGCCTTAGAAAATATTTTAATGGTGGCAACAACAGATGTAATATTTTTCATCTCAAGATTTGAATTAAATTTTTTGAGACAAAAGTCCTTATCCCATTTTCAAAAGGCTTTTCCTTTTAAGCCATCTTTTTAAATTGTTGATATGCAATTGTCTGAACTATAAAGACACCTAAAATTAGAAATTCCTCATTAGCACCTAGGACGGTTGTGGGATCTCAATCACTGACAATGTTAAAAACTGGTTTACCAAACACCTGTCAGGAACAGTTGAGATGCAGTCAGTCTTGTCTTCAGGAAACAGGGTGGCCAGGCTGACCACCTTCCAGCCCTATTTTCTATGACTATATTACTAAGACAAAGGTGAAAATATTTTTAAAGTCAATTTACTTTAAAAGGCTTTAAGAAGTTAATTGCAATGGCAAACACCATCTTCCAATTTCACAGCTTAAAAGAAGCCTTTTCTGCAAGAAAGCTGAAATACCTCAATCATACATATACTCCATGGTTCCTTAAAAATTTTTTTTTTAAATCAGAATGAAGTATTTCAAACCTCAAAATGCTTTGGACAAAGATTATTTACCAGCACTGTCACCATCTCCTCAGGAGGGCTACCACAGCTGAATACAGAAAAATAGAGCTGGGGCCAAGCTGGAACTTGGCAGTATACCCACCTACCAGATACAAGGAATAAGTATTTGTTGCACCAGTTATAAGATAGTTGTGAAGTTGCCACAGAAAGTTTGATGCATGTTCACATTATTAGGAGAGGCTGTTGAACAGGAAAACAATGTAAGTCTTATCAGAAACATCATCATGCACGGAGCAGATGAAGATATCGTAAATTGTTATTGGGCTGGAATTACTGACAGTTGTGTGTAGAATATAAAGTGAGCTTGAGGATAAGATTAAATAAGAAAAACTTATTTGGATTAATAACATTCTTTTAATGATCTCTTCTTCTGTAAACACACTACATGCATACACATACATATTTGCAGATGCTTTTAACAGGAAGTTCAGTGTCTGAAATTCCAAGCAATAGTAGGTTTTTAAGAAATTTATTCTGCACCATCTGGAATTAGTATAAGAGATCCACTATAAGTCACATATATATCTACACTACAGTATACTATTGTTTGTAAAATTAATTGTGTCAATACATATCTTTGCAATACTGCTGTGAAATACACCTCGACTTTCTCCATTTTCAGGAAGAGAATGCAAATCCCCTTAAGAGGACCTGGGGTTAGCTCCAAAAAAAGAGTAGTGCAGTTACAATGCTCATCCCAGGTAAAGGAGGCACTCTACTTCTCCAGCTGAATTTGTATTGGTATGTGGAAAGGAATTCAGAACAGAAAGAGAACTTGATTACGCAGCCTTGTGTGTAGAGGACCCGCATGGGGCAAGTAATCCTGGATTTCATTCTCAGGACTCTTACTGGTCAATTTATATTGAATACACAAATAATTATAGGCAAGGACAATTTATGTTAAATACAAAAATAATCATAGGCAAGGAATCCAAGATTCTTCCCTCCAAACAAGCTACAGAACCATGTCTGTTCTGCCTCATTCTTTCTGTCAGTTATTTGTTTCCTACAAATTTTTTTCTTCCTTCTTTTGCCTCATCTTTAACAATGATCTTAATAATTACAGAAACAGAAAAAAGGGAGAAGGATGAGAGGGAGGAGAAGGGAGGGAGGGAGGGAGGAAGGAAGGAAGGAAGGAAATACATTACAACTTCCAAACTGCCTTCCTTTAACAATCAGAATTAAGCATGAATGTATTTTGTGGTAGTCCTGTAAGTTCATGTTATTTACAGGGATCCTGGTCCTTCCAGGAAATGGGCAGAAATACTGTCAGAGCTTCACTTGAACATAGGTATCAAATGGGCTCTGTGCCCATTTTGGGGCATACTCACCAGCAGCCTTTTAGGACACTGAAGCAAGATAAATCAAGACGTGCACGTTGGAAGCAGTAAAATAAGAAGGAAGATGCCAAAAAACCTGAGGTGCCTTCAGAGCCAAGCAGCAGCTGAATGGCAACATGCACCATTATATTTGTGAACATAGACACTTTACCTTAAGTCCAATTTTAAGGTGCCAAGTTCTTTTTTTTTTTTTTTTTGAAGTAGACAGCCACAGTTGCAAAAACAGGTATAAAACACGTGGCAGTTTCTATGGTCATGTCCTGGACTGGAACTCGGAGACTTGCCTTCAGCTCCCAGCAGAGCTGCAGACCTCTTTGGATGCTTGCAGATACAGAGCTATAATGGGATAGTGAGGAGCATATTGTCTGACCTCTGTTATAACACAGGCAATATGACACCAGAGAATGGAAGGAGAGCATCAGATGGAACGTGGAGACAATGCAGTCCTTCATCCTGCTCTGAGAATCCCTAAACCATTTTTAAGAGGTGTTTATATAACCTGTACTTACAAGTCACCACTGATAGTGTTTCTTATACCTTTTTGCTCCATCTTTTTCCATGTTATAATGCTTCTCTTGAGCCTTTATTGATACACTTTAAACCAACTAGTTTCTGTCCTTATAGATGCAGATAAAAGTTTGTTTTCTAGCTTTCAGTTGCATTTACATTTCACATTTGAAGTTTGTTAGCCTGCTTCCTTTCAGTATTTTTTACTTCCACAACTCAAATCTTGCTTTAACTAAAATTACTTCTAAATAAAGGGTTCAGTCTTGATAAGTTACTCCAGTAGTTCTTTATTCTTCTAGTGAAAAAGTGTCTTATCTCCTATAATCAGATGTAGAAAGTTTTTAAACTGTCTCAGCTTCCAATTGAGATTCTATTACAGACAGTAATTCTGCTTTTCTCACACCCTTCTAAGGATAAGCCTACTGAGAAAATAAACTCTTCAGGAGGGCAGCAGAATGGACTCGTGACATTAGAACAGGTCTCTGGGCATCCTTGTGATGCAAACATTAACAGCATTCCCTTTTAACCCAGGCTGGGATGAACAAACACTGTGCAGCTCCCAGCCATTGAAGATGCTGTCATCAGTCATGAGCATTGTGCTGATTACAGGCAGAATCTCAGCTGGTACAAACCAGTATAACTCCTATCAGACATCACACTCAACAGTTCTTGCCCTCTTTATGAAAATATGCCTTCTGACTGCCATAGGCTTTTACCAGCAGCATGCTTTGCTTAATGTGTCTGAGATCTGTAATGGCACATTGGGCAATATGATAGGCATCTCGTAAGGCTATCTGTTCTTGTAAGGGCTGCGCTGCATTGTAACATCCCTGAAGCATTCAACCTCTTTTAATTAGTGAGTCAATTCTGTCATAGCTACCTACTGAAAGACATACACCTAGCTCTCCCTTTCTCAAGCACCTTCCTGTCTTAGCTTATCTGTTATTATAATAAAGACTCATCTTAGTTATAGGAGACACAGTCTTCTCATTAAGAGACTTGTAAGAACAGTATCCAGTTCATGTTCAGTGGGACTCTTTGCATAACTTCTGGAAAACTCCATGTTGTTCCTGTTGTTACAGTAAACAGATTTGCAGTGAGGGATGCCATACTTTAGTATAAATATGTGCCTATAGTTAGTTACATTTACCATGCTTATTTTACACATGCAAAAAGCCCATGGAGCTAAGCGGGAGATTTGAGCATGCAAGAAATACCATTTGGAGCTCATTAGGTAGACATAGCTTTTATTGGTTCTAAAGGATGTCTGCTCTTGCGTTCATACACAATGTGGGGATAGTATATGCACATGTTGTGTTAAAGGTTCTGTTCTTGCTTCATTTTAGACAATGACTGGGCAACACTCCAAATTGTTCTTTATGAAAATGTATTAAATGCAGTGGTTTTGAAAGAAAGGTATCGCATGGGGTCAGATAAATGTAAAACAGTTCCGCTGGGTACCAGAGCAGTAGGAATAAAAAGTGTGTGAATTAATTTTTCCTTGGCAGCTAACGCTATTCAGTGCAAAATTTGTTCAGGGTTTGTTGCACAGCTTAAATATTTGAGCTTTTTGAGATTCAGATGAAATATATGTTTGTTTTTTCTAAGGCTGTCAGGGGCATATATGTGTCAGTTTTCATTAAGAATAATTTCCCTCAGGATCTTTGTCTTAAGTTAACCTTCAGACCTCCACTGACCCCGTCCAAACCATCAGGGTTTCTTTTTGTGTGTTGTTCCATGGATAAATGTACCTGCCAAAACCTAAGCGCCTTCAGAGGATGATGTTGACTGAATGTCTGAGCAGTTCTCAAATCTAAAAAATGTGCCCTGCAAACTACAGCAAGAAATTCTCCTCCTTCCTTTCCCCTGAAATGATCTATTTCCCCAGTACTAATAAAACAAACACTTGGGTAAGTGCATATAGTAGAGACATTTAAAAATTTGTGTCCTCTACATTAAAGCTTCTTTCTGGAGGAACTACTTTGTGCTGTATATGCTTAAGCCCGATTCCCACCCTGAAAAGTTATGATTGCAAACTAATGACAAAGCACAGCTCTGGCAATTCTTGAAATATATGAAAAGGAATCCAATTAGCTGACAAAACATCATAACAGCAATATACAGCCAAGGTAGTGCTTTCTCACTGGCCAGAGGGACTTCACAAAGACTATAAGCCCTGCTAGTGCACCAGTCAGGACATACATCCGAGCCCCATTCCACTCTTTGCTCATGGTATAGGCCACCCATTTTCTTAAGAGTTAATTTTGTTCCCTGTTCAAATGTAGCAAATAATTTTACAGTTAGGTCACTGTTGGCAAGTAGAGGAGGACTGTTGAAAGTAAGGAAGTTTCCAGAGAAAAGCAGAGACTGAAATATTATTCAAGGATCCTTCTGCCTAAAAATCATGAGGTTATTGTAACATAGCGTTCTGGTTCACACGATCCACTGATGTTAGTAAGTAAGGAATGCTGAAATGTTTTGATTTGAAGGCTGTGTTGGAAATGAATAAATCACTTCAGTTCTGCACCCATGAGCTGAGAAATACATTTGCAATATGCATTTCTTTTATAGAATGCTTTAATGAAAGACTTAACTTATTTTCTTTCCCTTAGATGAAATCTCATGATTAGCTCTTTGTAAAGAGCTATCAAAAAAGTTTTTTGCTGCAAGACCAAGGCAAGGGATCAGCTCACTGATTTGCAATAAAACATACTAGTAACTGATATTTTAATGGCTAACAGTTAGCAATATGAAACATTAACATAGATAGACTTTTTTAAATATATCACTCCCAGTGAGGTTTATCTAAAGGTATTATTACAGATGTAATAAATTTTTTTTCATTTGTGCATTTACTAGTTGCAGAATCCCCTGAAAGTGTAAACTAAGTTATATACATTGAAGTTTGTGTTGGGTTATGGGAAAAAAACTTCAGAGGCTATGTGTATTCAGTGCTAGATGTTTTCCCTCTCCTCAACTCGCTCCATTTGCCTTTTGCATGGCCTGGGTAGAGTGCAACCCACAGGTGGGTGAAATCTGGCCCTTATTATTCATAGTTTCCACACCAGAGATAAGCTGAAACCATTCTTAGGAAGATATTGTTTCTCCTAACTGATTTACTGTTACATTCATCATATTGGCGACATCGCAGCTTCAGACTTTACCCATGTTTCAAAGCCTCTCTATATTCTGCAGTGTGATATGGCAATAGCCAAACTACAGTTAAACAAGCTCCCTCAGAAACATGAACAGGCCTGGTCATGACAACGAAGTGCACCATGGTAATTATGTATATTACTGGGTTTAAAGGCAGATACCTTCTTAGAAATGTTTAAGGTAAAAAATATGTTCATGAAAGTGCTATACAAATGGTCCCAAACTGACTATCCACTCAGCCATGGTCTGCTGGTTACCCATTCATATATACAGTGACCATGTCTGGAAAAATTGCTAAGAGAGAGAAGAAAATATAGAGCACGTCTATGTGGTCAGAAGATGGATGTCATTCCCTTGCTCTTGTCCATGGCTTGCGGCCATTGAGATGTTATTCTGGATACTGTTCCGCCAGGCTTGGGGCCAGATCTTCCTAGCATACCTTGTCCAAAAGAGATTTCAGACCGATCTCGGAACCCTCAAATTCACCCTGTTTCCCTGATTTCTTCTATGGCTGTCATATGGACCCTATTAGAAATTAAGGAACAAGATCGGTGACTTCCAATAAACCTTTATCTAGGCATTGAAAAATAACGGCCCTCAGTACAGTATTCTGGACTCCAGTTCCCAGTCACCACAGTTTTCTGTGAAGCACTGTCTATTAAATAGCCAGGCAGTTTCCTCTGAAGCAATATTATTAGAGTCATTGCAAAATGACTTGGAGCTCTCTTTAGCTGAAATTTGGCTCTGAACTAATAGTTAACCTCAAAAATAATCTTTCCCTTTTGGAAGAATTCAAAATGAGACCAACCAGCACTGTTCAGTGCTAGTTTGTGTCTCTAACTGTTACTAATTATTGCATAGTGTCTGTTTTTAACTTGAAATCCCCCATCTCCAGCTCTCCTCACACCTTTGCTGGTCATTATTTTTCATATGATAGGACTCCCTCAGTTAGCCTAACTTTGTAAAATGTGTCATCTGACATAGTTTAGCTGCCAAGGCTCCCTATCAAGCCAATAAAGAAAGTCAAGTACAAGTAAATGTATAAATGTATACATTCCACCTATATGACATAGCTATCTCAGTCTCCTGGAGAAGACTGTATACCTCCATCACCTACAAGGGAAATTCAGACTATCAGGCTAGGCTAGACACCTGACTTTTAGGTGGCTAAAATCCATTCAGAAAAATCCCACTCTCTGTGTCCAGAGAAGGCTTTGTACAATAATGTTCATAACCTAAAACTATGCAGATACATTTTCACGGAATCAATCTAGGAAAATAAACCAAACTTGACTGTAATGCACTTTATCTGAAATGATCAAATATATTTAACATTATATTATGTATCGTTTATCATCACTTATAGGTGTCCAGTGCTACAAATGTTAATCTATTTCTGGTAATATTAGAGGGAACTATGGGTGCTCATCATCTGAAACAATGCTTATTTTGTCTTGAATTTAATATGCAAAAAGCTACACCAGGGCCTTTTTGTGTCATTCACTGGGCCAGTCATAGTCTATTAAAGGTAATCACAGTCATGACAAAAAAGCATCACAGCTCTCCTAAATTCAGGCAGTTTGGCTCAGAGGGATTGGACTGTGATACTTGAAAGGATCTCAGATTGTGATGAATGGTAATTAAATGAACAACCACTCCCTAAACAGAAAGCTCAGTTTTACTCTATCCTTTTGGAGTATTGCCCTTAGCATAATCTGCAGAGGACAGTGGGGAAGCGTGCCACTTCCTTGTTGTATGACCAGGGGCGCGTGAAACCAAATGACATTAATTCATGACATGGCATCAGGTGCCCCAGGAGTACATGTGTTTCACTGGTCCCCACGCTCCCTTTAGCTTCATTCACCTGGTTTGTCAGTTGGCACCCCCCACACTTTCAAAGAATGGAGGCATTTTCCTTAGCCATGCTAAGAAATCTCCTTCAAAGATTTCCAGACAAGTCTCACAGTTTTAGGACCCTAATTCAATGAGAGTTGAGCAGCTAACTCCTTGGAGAAGATGCTCTTAGACTTGCTACACTAAATTGAGAATGCCCTGATTTTAACCTGGATTATTTGGTAGCTTTACACATAAATTGTTCTCAGAACCTTTTGATGTCTGAACAAATGGAAGCTGCTAAAAATCTGTCCTCATATGTAAATTTGGCATGCTGGAAATGGCTTAGCAGATTTGTACTCTTATTTACTCAATAGGTGAGTAGAAGTTTACTAAACAAGTTACTTACGGATTGGATTCTAACTGAAGTGCCTCAGCAGCCTAATGCTCTCCAGAAAGGTGCTGAAAGAGAAATACAGAATGTAACAACCAGTTTTATTTCACACTATTCTGGTTTAAAGGGCAGCTGCAGATTGGAGGGTGAGCCATGGGACTGCATTTGCAAGTGTGTTTACAGATACAGTATTGATTTCCTTGCTCACTAAGAGCATTTCTGTACTGCCACTGCTTGCAATAAACAACCCTGCAAGAACCTACATGGTTGTGAAGCCATAATGCATTATTTAACAGGAGCTAATCAATATAAAACAAGCATTCCCTTTGTTATAGGAGTGCTATTGACAGAATGCTTCTCCCTTTTAATTTTTTATTATTTTGCATTGATTGCTGAAGCCCTGCATAGTCTTCAACAACAAGTACCGAGCCAGGCCTGACCATAAATTTCACTTTTTATATAAAAACAGATTGCCCCATTTTAGCATAGAATTAATTTGGAAGAATATCCAGCTTTCTGAGAAATCAATATGAGCATAACCATTAACTTCAATAGAAGAAAAATCAGGCCTTTGATCAGATATAAAAATCAGTCCATTTAACCATCTCTGAAATAAAAGATCAATACCAAAAAAACCCCTTCCTATTCCCAAATAAGTCCTTAACTTAAGAGTTCATCTGGAAAGAATGCATGGAATTTGGATTTCTCAGCTAACTGAAGAGCAAGAATTTTGCCATCTGTAATTTCAAAAATAATATTCTCTACTCTGTGTCTCAGATTTGATCTGCAGTTCTACTAATATCATGCCTGTAATATCATTCCAATAACAGTAAACAGGTGCAAGACAGGGTTTATAAAACTGGACTGCCTTGCACATCTCTTGTTTATCCTCTCTTGAAAATCTCCAACTGGTTCAGTGGGAGCAGGGATGAAGTAAGCAAAGAGGAACCTATCTGAAAATTCCACTTCCACTTCTTGGACCTTCATTTATAGGAATATGTTTAATCAGTGAAGTGTTAGGGTCTTCATAATGCAACTCACGGGCATTAATTGTCAGCTACCACAATCCAGGCTTATACTTTCAGCTGGCATTCATTAACTGCCAATATGACACTTAGGGAATCGGATGATATGCCATACATAGGCCTAAAAAAAATCCTAAATTAATCTGTTGTTTGAGTACATTTCATTTCAGTCTTCAAAGGAGAGATACAGGCTTTTTCTTCCACTCTAAAAGCTAAAACTTTACACTAACAACTGAACTCTAACATATTCTGATTATTTTGACCCTTCATATGTCTACTTCAGTGAGGGTTTTCAATATTGCTTCAAGTTGCATAATGACTAATGTGTCATTCAAAACTGAAAATCTTTATGAAGAAATGCTATGTTTGACATTTTGGAAACTGATGAAAATGGCAAGTAAAATAAATATGAAACATATAAAGGCAAGTCCCAAATATGAAACAGACAGCTTTTTATCTCTTGCTCAGGGAAGATACTTCACTATTCTCTGAAATGTATTTCAAAAAAGAATAAACTGGGTGAAGATATGTTTTGCTGGTTAGGAAGGAGATATTGTGGGATGCTAAGGTGAAGAAGATAGGAGCAGAGTGTTTCATATTGGTTTTTACTATAAAATAGCCACTAGCCATTGCTGAAAGTAGAATGCTTGATGGTCTCAGGATGTCCCTTTCAAGTCACAGTTAAAGAAATCTTTACAAATTATAAATATCAAAGCTGACTAACTAAACAGACTACAAATATTTCCTAACTGTTTAGAAGTATTCTGTGTTACACCATTCTATTAGCAGATGAAAAAAAACGAGATGAGAAAAGGAGATATTTTGGAGAAACTCTAAACTTATACCTCATAGCATCAATCACAGTGAAGAGCACAGCTTGCCAGAGGCATTTCCTTTGTAATCTAGAAGACCATCTGTACAGTGTCATGAAATAATACAGCAAGCAGAAGCTTTCATACTGGTATCTGTGCCTATGCATATATACACACCTTCTGTAAAAGCTAAGATAACTTCTGCCCAGCATACTGAGGGGAGAAGGCATCCCTGGTACTCACTTTATAAAAGATACACTAGATATTAGTCATACAAAGTTTAAAATGTGTCCCAATCACCACCCTTGAATGCTCAGAAGTCTGCCTGTATGGATGAGCAGGCTGGCCACACCAAAGTCTCCAAACTCAGGACAGTGTTTGTTTGACAAATTGAGGATTATTTAGGAGGGCCCAGGATCTGTCTCATGAGGATGTGTGGGAAGTGACAAGGAGTATTGAACTAGGACTCTGCTCCCTGTTTGGTAGACCATATAGAGGCATTCCACTTTTAATCAAATTGTTGGGATTGCAAGTGCTTTGCTTAGTGAGGGAGACACCCTCCGAGGTCTGCGGAGATATCCAGACAGCGCACAAGCCAGAGGGGCCAAGCGGGCTTAGACAGTTTGGAGCGGGAAAGTCAGTTGTTTCACCTCAGAGTTAGAGAACAGACATAAGGCTGCGTGGCTCTTGAGAGGTGCAAAATCACCTCTCTCAACAAGGAGAAAGAAGAGATCACCTGGAATTTGTGAAGCAGGAAGGTAAACCCATACAGAAACCTGATTGCTCCTACCAGAGACAAGCACTTTGTAAGTGGCTGTACCTGGCAAGACTGAAGGGCAGAAGATAGATGGCAAGACAAACCTCAGGGCTGCCAAAGCACTGAAACTCTGACAAAGAAGGACCGCAACAATTTAAAAACCTGCTGATGGCTTTAGAAAAGGAGTTGACCTGCCTGAACAGGTTAACCCAAGCTAGAGATTTAACACAAAACTTGTTTCCCTCACACCAATTTTGCCATTGCAAGATTCTCTCTCATGTCATGAACTAGAACAACTTCTCCTTTCATGGGGTAAGAAATTATGTATATATGTAAATTATTGATTTATTAATATCTTTTTCTAATTCTAAGAAAATTCATATTATTCTGTCAGGATTCTATCTATTTTTTTCCTTTTCTCTGCTTACTGTAGGAGCCATCCAAGTAAGAAGGACTGTCAATACTACTATATATCTGAAAAGATAAACACTTGACAACTTGGCAACACTTAAGCATTCTTCATCCTTATTCTTTTATGCATCGTAAGGATCTGCTCAGAACACCCACATACATGCACAAACATTGTGTCACTCACACATAATACACTCCTTTTTCCAACCACAATTTTTCCTTTCCCAACAGTTCCAACTATAATTCACTGGCAGAGCAAAATCTTGGAATAAGCATCTCATTTATCACTGGACAAAGACAGGCCTTTACTTCTCCTCAACTGTAAAGGCCAAGGTAGAACTGCTGCATCTCATCTGTCATAAACTTTCAGTAGATTAGTTAGTTTATATCTGGGTGGACTGAGACAGGCTGGAGCTTACTGCAGTGTTTTTTTCATATTTTAGTCAGGATGGGGTCAGAATTCACAGTTCTGAAGCTTCACTGCTGGGCAAGTTTGACTTTATCCTGCTTGCAAGAACCAGTACTGTGGTTCAGAAGAGCTCCCTGGGGTGCTCAGGCCAAGTAATTACAGTAACTTGCATAACATCTCTCATCAAGAAACTGCATTTTTCAGCAAAAAGAGGAGTCTTGTTCCATTCACAGTAGAGACTTAAAAAAAGAGAAATGTCAGTCTCCAGAACTGCCTGTAATCCATTTTACCTTACCAGCAACAAGTAAGGGCTGCAAACCAGAAAAAAAATAACTGAAAAGTCTTACGTGCGGCTTACTGGAGGATCAGAGAAGACACTATTCTTTTTGTCTCGGTATGGTAGAAGTGAGTTTTCAAGAAGAGTTTACATAAGGATTGGTTAATGGCCCCTGAACAGCAGAGCTCTCTTACAAGCTATCTCACAGTTCCTCACTGCCAAATTCACAGGCTACCACCCAAGGAGGGATTGTGCCTGAGGCTTGCTCTTCTCTTCCACAATTGCTTGGTACGTGTAGATGCCTGCATATGTTACAAAAGCTGTTAAGTTTGTGCAAGTTGCTCCCCTCCCTCTGCCTCATCTCAGTCCTGATCCCTCAAGATGGGGACACATCCATGACACTCTCCAAGTGACACTCACCAGGCCACGCAAAGTGCATGAAATCCAACAAGGACCTTCGGTGGACTCCAAGGGACTAAGGCTCTCAGGATGCCAGGCTAGAGTCAAGAAGGACACAATGATTAAAGCTCTTATTTATAACGTGGGAGAACCCTTAGTAAAACAAAAGTTCTATTACATGCAAATTGGGACTGCTTTAACAGGGAATTCGAAAAAAAATAAAATTATTCTTCCCCCAGGATATTTCTTGGAAGATAGAGACGCGGGTTCTCCACTGGCAGAGGAGAGCTTTGTTCCCCCACCCCTTGGGCGAGTTCCCTAGCCACTGCATTACCAGCTGCAAGATGGACTGCATCACTTGCTGATTTTATGAATGGTGTGCAAGTCTGGCATGCCATTTCTCTGGCTTTACTTTTAATGGAAATGTTGATATGTAAAATGAATTTATTTTTTTTTCCACAGAAGAAAAAAAAAAATCTTTTTGCCCAAGAAAACCCTACTTCTAACCAATTTAATTTCTTTTTCAAGAAGAAAAACTAGGACATATTCATTTAGATTTAGTTCAAGCCAAGTTCATTTCCATTTTTTAAAGATCATTGGCATTTAAAAGGCTGAAATATGCTGTATTGTGAATTAATGCCTATTCCATTCCTTGCTCTTTATGCTACAAGGCTTAATAAATTAACAACATGAGAATTTTTACTGGGGTCCTTAAATTTCCATTCAATTTATTTTAACTGCAATGAGAAAGCTTAGTCTTATATATTTGTTCTCTATACTTAAGATACAATGTATTTTTATATTTCCAATTTTTAAAAGTTATACTTTCCTCCACAGAAACTAATTGGGTCTGTTCCCCTCCCATTTTAACCTTTTTTCCTCAAACTCAGGGATGCCAAGCTTCTGCTTAGTACATAAAGCATCTGATACTTTGCAAGAATAAAAAAAAAAAAAAAATCCTTTTCTTTTCTTGGTGAAGCGTACATTTAAGGATGAATAGACCATTTTAAAATTTCAACAACAGCACTTAGCCAAGAATGCAGAGATTGATAGTTTCTCAAAAAATAAAGATTATTTTAGGACATATTTGGTTAACAAAATATCTCAGGTTTCCCACCCAGCCTCAACAGTTGGCTTTTGCTGTACTAACCACTGCTGTTAAATTATATAGTGCACACTACACTTATGATGGACATGGTTATAATGGACAATTGGTTATAGTGGACAAAAACAGATCTCCCAAACCAAACATATTAAGTTCAAGACATTCCTCTCTGGTTATAACAGACAAAATGTGGCCACAATGGCAATTTCTGGGCTTTTTTCTGAATCCTATAAGTGGACTGAATAGAAATGGGAGCTGGTAAGGAAAGTTACAGGAATACTATGTTTTTAAAATAGATTGTGCCTTAAACCAAAAACTGATCAAGATGGTAAAAGAGGTTATGCCAGACTGGCACTTTCTGCCAGCCTGATTGACCACTGCATACCAGATGAACCCAGAATTTTCTACAATCTGTTTTCCCCTGCTCTAAGAGCCAACTTCAGTGGATGCAGTACTGTGGAGATGTAAAAGGACTCTGAGTCACCACTCCTTCTCAGGGCCCTTCCTCAGATGACACAGCCTGTCCTGCCCACGCACAAAGCCAGAAACTCCAGGGTACTCCAATCGACATAATAATTTTCAAGGTAGCCTTTTACAGCCTGTTTATATCAATATTTTCCAAGGGCACAAGGGGGGATTGGTGGGTGAGTTAAAACATACCCATTTCAAATAGAAAGATGAGCCTGTGAGCTGTCAAGAAATGTGAAATATTTATGATCCACAGCTTCTGAAAGGATTGCATGTTAGGTTCAGTCAAAACTCTTGTGAGATTTTCATGACACTCACCTAACCCCAACAGCTATTACAGCTAACAAACATTTAAGCAACCATTCAGGTCCACTTCTTACATACCATCTTTCCTGGCTGAATTTCAAAAACTAAACTATCATTGGTAAGTGTAGAAGTGAGAGCTATTTTTCAGGTCTGCTTTTGAAACAAACCAACCAACCAACCAACCTTAATTTTCACTTCTATTAAAAGTAAACAGTTTCAATTTAAACCTTTTGTTCTTGTTGAAGAAGAGTGACATAAGCAAGGTATCCTTGTCTCAAGTGTGGGCAAAGCCTACTCACCTGAGTTCCTCATTGGGGATCTTAGCAATAAAACACATGACCCTTTTTGAAAGGCTTCAGCATATGTTTTTCCTCAGTAGCCACATACCTGCTTTTAGGGCCCTCATGTCAGACCTTTCCTGGCCAGCATCTGTGTCACTAGCAGAGTTTGTTCTGCAGGATCCTTGCCTGTCTGGAGCTCATGAACTCCCACTCTGCTTTACCGCTTAAAGAAGAGAAACAAAGTAGGACGCAGTTCACACTTGTGCCTCCACAAGCATCCACTCACACCTATGAAACAGCTCCAGTAGAAACAGAGAGGGTCTGTATATGCATGACTAAGATCCTGCAAGAGGTCACCCTGTCAGCTGAAGCTAATGGAGAAGACGACCTGATCCAAGATGTAATTCTGCATTTCAACAAAAAGCTTCATTTTATTCTATACGTTCTTTGGGGTCCATGTCTGTCAAGGCACAGTCTTGGCTTCCTGATGCCTAAAAGTATAAATGAATACCTACTACATTTGGTAACACAAACAATGTTACCTGTGAATTCTAGTTATGTCCTATGTGACCTCCTGCAAAATAGAGATGAACATCCCAAGTCAGCACAAAATACATTGGAAGTTCTTTCACCTAATACCTACAAAGAGGTCCCAACACACAACTAAAAATAAATAATGGCATTCTCAGAAATATGATGGTAAATTATCTGTGATCCATGATAGTCTTATGTGACACAGCATACATTCCAAAAGACTCGGGAGTTCGTGTACTGATTTTCCAGGCAGTGGAAGTCTGTTTCCACCTATGTCTCTTCCCTTCTTGTATACAATAAGGTCATCATAACATTTTGTAATTTTCTAAAGATTGCTTCATTTCAACAGCAAAATAGATGCCTCAAGTCCCTTCCATTGGAGGAAGATTGCTAACAAAATGTTATTATCAGTGAATGATCAATATGGCAAGTCCTGTGACTGGAAAGTGTACAGGGAACATATGCTGGCAAACACAATTATAATTAAAAGATTTATAATTAAAAGTGTTTGCAAGGTGCATTCAAAAGTAGTATATTTTCCAAAACTCTAGAAAATAGGCCTATATAATTAGTCAATTCACTCTGAAGGTTTGGGATTTTGATTTCTTCTTTTGTTCTGCATTTCAATATTTTAAGGCCTATTTTCCAGTGATTACGTAGATGCTACCTGTACTCAGACAGTGCTAATGCACAGAATCTGATAGACAATCTGAAGCATCATCAAGAGATGTGGCTGTCATACAGTTTTCTGTGCATTTAAAGTATCATCTTTTCACACAGCTTCAAGTAACCACTAGACTTTCTCTGCACTGGCTAACTAACAACACAAGAATAAAATATAGATTTGTAAAAAAAGTATCATTTCCCTAGAGAGTATCTCAAATAATTTGGGGTGCATGTTGATCTCTTCTGTTTATCTATCTTCTTTTCATTTCCTTGGTTAAAGATATAATCCTCGGGGGGGGGGGGGGGTGGGGGGGGAAGTGCATTAAGATTACATTTGGCATTTTGAATACAACAAAGGGTACCTATAGGGCTGTTTTATTGTGCAGTCAAGTAAACTCCAGCTGTCAGTCCTGTGATCACTTCTTCAATAGGCAAAAAGGACTCGGCTCTAACCTGGCTACATGCTGGTTCTCTCCAGTATAACAACTGATATTTTCTTCTTTATGAAATGCATTTACAATTATTCCTTGGCTTTCAAGGAAAACTTTGAAATAAAAATGTGACTTGACTTCCTGAGTGCTTGCTTTCTTTTTTTTTTTTTCTTTTTTGTTAAATAAAAGACCTGTATATCTGTTTTTATTAGAACTGAAGTAAAACCTTTTGCCCGAGATGAAAACTTCTGCAGGATGACTTGCAAAATCTTGTGGTTTTATTGGCATTCTCCTATTATGTTCACATTAAAGAGCCCAAAATATGCTAAATACGATCCTCTGCCTGGAGAGAGAGCAACTACTGCATATATGGTGTCAGAGAATATGCATTGCTGAAACTTTGATCACTTCTTTAAATGTGTCAGTAAGGGGAGAATTCCTGGCCTTGCTGAAGTGAATGGGAGTCTTGTCATTGCCTTCAGCTGGACCAAGGCTTTACTAGCTGTCTTCTGACAGGAATGTCTAGATTTATTGGGTAACTTCATTCAAGATCGACACTTCACAGGAAGAACAAGTACAACTGAACACTGGAATGGATTTAAAACTTTGAACAACATTTCCTGAAAACTTTTCTTTTTCAGAATGTTCTCTTTTAAATTTTCTGAAGGAAGAAAATGATGAAATCAAAGAAACTTCATTTTGAAAATCCATTTCAGTCTTACTTGAAATGTCTGGTATTTTGTGTTTTTTCTTCTTCTTTCTCCCTTTTTCTTCATTAATTTCAATCTTCATTTTCCTTTCTTCTGAAATCTAAAGAATAAAAAAAAAATTAAAAAGGAAGAAGTGGGTGGGGTGGGGAGGGAAGAGGAGAGGAATGACAATTATTTGGGAAGAGAGATTACTTTTTTCCATATTCCATTTTTTGCATTCAAAGTCAAAGACAAAACAGAGACAAGTGACACAGTTTCAAAAATAAAAAATTCCATTTTTTCCCAAAATGGTTTGCTATGCTGTTTTTAAAAGAAACCACCACATTTTGAAGGCTAATTGCATGTTATATGTTGTTTCTTTTATGAAATTATCTTTTTAATTTCTAAGTCTATTCTATTAACCAGTTTGTCAGAAACTTATAAAAAAATGCCATTCTAGATTGCTCCATCATGTAGATAGGCAAAACGCAGAAAACTGTGACAATAATAGTCTGTGCAAGGCTAAGGAGCGTATGGCCTTAAGCAAAAAATGGGCCCTAAATAATTTCAAGAAAGTTGTTTGCTGTGGCATTATACATTTGACAAACTATATTCCAGCAAACTAAAATATCGACAACTATTCAGTGAAAAATTTCTTTTCTTCAAAATGCTTATCCAGGTGGCTGAATGCTTTGTTTTCAGTTCTGATCTCAGTCAGCTAACTAGTCTGCTCTTTCAGCCTTCTCCAAGTTCATCAATCTTAAGACTTCATAAAATCAACTCAATTTGCATTGCCATAATTTCTTTATCAATCAGTAGTCTATGTGTTTATACATAAATACTTTTTTCAAATGCCTGAATTCTCCATCTATAGGCTCTTGGGTAAATGGTTAATTATTTAAATGACAAGCTCAAAGCATGAGGTGAGCTTTCTAAGCCATTTTGTGGCTTAAACAGTAACATCCTGGTCACTTTATAATCCCATTGAACCAATTTAATGTAAAAATATACAAATGGAAAAATGAAATGTGAGGAGCGGTGTTGCACAGAGGTTTTCTGTCCAAAATCTTCTGTGTAATATAAAACAAACAAAGCCAAAAAAATACCTACAAAATTGCAGATTAGGTATATGAAGGTACTTGCTTCCGTCCTCAGCAACAGGTTGCCAACAGAAATTTATAAGAAGAAAACCATATATTTATGAAGGGTTTTCTAAGAGAAAAATTGTTTCAATTTTATATAATACAAATTTAATCCTGTCAGCTGTATACTTGCTCTGGGTGCACACTGAAGCAACGAGCAGAGCAAGCTTCAAGTTCTCACAGTTCATTATTCATGTCATACATTATCTGCATGACAAAGAAAGAGATACTGGTTGATATAGTGGGACAGAAAGTTTACCACAGATACTACCAGAGTCCTGGCACGAAGTATTTTGATAAGTTAACAAAGTTTCTAACAATGTCATCAATAAGAATGGCACAGGAAAACATTTGAAAAATTTAATATCTGTACCTGAGGACATTCTGCGTTAATCAGAGGTAGAGGCTTACTTTTGAAACTCCTTTCATCTGGCATATCTGTTAAACACCTGTAAACATCTGTAAACACCTGCCTACCCTCAGGGGATTTAATACCCCATGGCTCTTCACTCTTCCCTTGTAAGCTTCATCTAGCAGGGAACTGCAGCTGTATTTCTAAAAGCACTCACAGTTACTAGGTGTATCTGTGTAACTTCTTCCAGAGTGGGTAAAAGCCCTAGAAGTTCCAAGTAAGATGGAGAAAGTTCTCATAACATGACATGTTTGTAAGGTAATGATAAAAATCTCATCAGAATTCATTACAAAGCCCATCACATGAATTATGCTGTGCTATGGACTGGCTGAGCCACTTCAAGCCTTGCTGCAAACATTTACTTCCCTATCATTCTTCACCATAGCATACACTCCTCCTTTCTTTATCCTTACTGATAGGCAACTGCATATGAAAAATTTGAATTCTTTCTCAAATTATTTACACCTAACTACTTCTTTCAAATGGCAAATCCCCCAAACCACTGTCCCAGTTTCTCATTCACTCATCAGGCTGTTTGCAGTATCAAGGGCAACACTGCAGCAGGTATTCTGAGTGGTGCTTTTTCCCGCTGGGATTTCTGTTACACCACAGACCCTTAAGATTCTCCAAAGCACTCCAAGGACCATAGCAATCTAAAGCTTTAAAACAAATCTATTTTTAAAACACCTATCTCCTTAGACGCCTTCCCTTCTAGAACTGAATTTCTTTCATTGGGTTTGTTTTATAAATACTCACAGAAAAAACCCTTATATAAATTACTTATAGGTTGAAGTTTGAAACAATGAGTGAAGTGAAAGCCATAATTATGTGTTGTGGTAATTCAACTTAATTTTTTTAAAATATTTATAAATTATTATAAAATGGACTATGTTATATTGGTACTGAAGAACACATCAGAATGGAAGCCAGCATATGACGTGTGGGCAGCTGTGCACACAGATATGTTACCCTGTTCCAAAGGCTGGAAAACATTCCGGAAAAATAATATCCCTAGCTTTCAAAAGTTCAGTGAACTGAATATTTTGATTTATGTTTTTCATCATTTCATGTTAATATAAACATTTAACAATACTTAAAATACATAACATGAATTTGAGTAACCAAGTAAAATTAAGCATCCATTTTGCCTATACACTTTCAAAACATCTCTGTAGACAATCTAAATCTTTAAGCACCAAAACCAGCTATAAAAAATATTATCCTAAACAGAGCTTTAATATCCATATGTACCATAGTAAAATGTATTATACAGTTCATCCACTGAGAGATGAATAAATTGATATCCTACTGGTGGAGGTTTCCGTGACAAAGAGCATAGTCTGTAATATTGTGCTATTTAGAGTTCTTTTGTCTTTAATGCAGCTGGAAACATTTAACAATGCACTTAATCTTCGATAGAGAAATATCATGTGCTAGATCACTTATTGGTGGTACTCTTACTACAGAGATAGGAATTACTTATCCTTTAACAATACACAGGATTTATGACCTTTTTGTGGACAGATAGCAGCAAAACTCGCAATATTTTTAAAAAATAATTTCAGTTCAATGCAGACTGTTCAGATATCAAGACCATTTCCCACTTGTCACTCTTGTTTGCTTCCCTCCAGGTGGCAAGAGAAAGCAGGCTTTCTGCAAAAAGGGCACAAAAGCTTCACATTTGTCACTGGTGTGTTCCAAGTCCGTGCAGGAAACCACAGCCCATTTGGCAGGAATCTACCATTTAACGACCAGCTGGAGTAGCAATCTCACTATTTCTGGACTTCCTGCAATCACATGCTGATTTCTCAACAAAATGGTTTCTGTACAGGTATAATTCTCAGCACAATTAATATGTTATAAGAAAAGCATTGTGCCCCCTCCTTTCAAAAAGCTGTGTGGTGTCAGGGTTGCACACCACCACTGCACTGGGGCTCCCCGCATCTCCAGGAGGGCTGGGAGGGGGCCAGCACTTAAACGGTGGGAGACAGAGCCAGCAATCCCACTATGATACAGATTCACCAGCCATGGGAAGGGCATGTCTGAACACTGTCTGAAATCACAGGAAAGAGAGCAGGGAGCCAGCACCAAGAGAGTACACAACATGATGCACACGCTAACCTGGGACCTGATTGTTGATTGCTAGAGCCGCACTTCATCCAGGCTACCTGCAAACAGGCACCCTTCTAGTGCCACACTGGTGTTGTCCCACTGCTCCCAGTTTCTGCAGTAGTTCAGTCCACAATAGATGAAAGTTGTTTGCTCTGTGCTCCCAAGTGAGGATCAGACAAGTCCTCAGAAGTGATATTTAGAGATTTTTTTCCCCTGTCTATCCTTTGCTTAGACCAACGCTTAGAACAAAGCATACATTTTCTATGGGATTTGTTCAGTAGCATCAGTGTTCGGTTATGCTAAGGAGCCTCTATAAACCTATCCTCTAGATTTATGGTATTCTACTTTTCTAAACCCATGATGACAATACCTGGGGTCTAGATGTAGTAAATTAAACAAAACCCCTCCAATCTCCATCTCTCAGAAGTAAACACTGAACACTGAGTTTCACAGCTGTAGGTCTGCAATTCATGCAGCCACTTTGGATAACAGAAAGGTTTTCTTTCCTTCGTCCTTTCTTTCTCTTCTCTGTGAAATCACTACTCACAAAACAGCAACATTCAGTCACTCCAGTTAGACAGCCTTGGCAAATACAACTGTTCCACATATACAGCTTGTGTAATCGCTCTATGTGAGGTCTGAAACTGGGGGAAATAATGGAACCATCTCCAAAATAATGAAGATTGATTTAAATCCAAAACAATTCACTGGGCTACAAAAATCTCTGACGGACTTTTTCAGGTAAGTAGGATCAAGATCTCCTCTTCATTATAACATTTGCCAAATAAAACTAAAATGTTTTAATGTACTCATTCTTTCATTATAGCCAATGACCCCTCTTATAAACATTGTTCTAGATAAAGACCAGATTTATTCAGAGTTTATCTTCTGCTGCCCTGTCAATGTCTGGTTCATCAACCCCTCAGTTCTTCTTTTACCAATGTCCATGCACTGACACATCCAGAGAAATACAATGAAAGCTTCTCCACTTCTTAATATGATTACAGTACCCAAAATTTTTCAGACAGACATCTTTTTAACATATAAAAAACATTCTTTTCAATTAAAAGCTAGCAGAACTGATTTATATCATTTTAATTCCAAAGTAGTTTCATGTCAGTGGTATCAGGGCTAGCTTTGAATTTGCTCTTGTATTTAAATAATGTTCATGTTATTGAGAGGAAAGTTAAATCACTGAGAATATATGACAATACTGCCTGCTTCTTCAGACTGCTTTATGCATCTGTGACAGCTATATTGCTAAGCCAAGGCAGAGGCGGGGGGACACAACAAAAAAAACAAAAAAACCCAAAACAACAAAAACAGAAGATGAAGCCTTATTCACTTGCTGGAAAAAAAATATTTTTTCTCATATACACATGTTAATGGTTGGACTTGATGATCTTGAAGGTCTTTTCCAACCGAAATGATTCTATGATTCTATGTTTTGATAGAAAAGTATTTCAACCAGTATAAATTATTTATTATATTAACTGGTACTTAGTATCAGTATAATGCACTGAAGTACTTTTAAAATTCTTTCGAAGCAAT
The DNA here is from genome assembly GCF_026419915.1 of Harpia harpyja. NCBI lineage: Eukaryota > Metazoa > Chordata > Aves > Accipitriformes > Accipitridae > Harpia > Harpia harpyja. The sequence goes on along the minus strand of NC_068940.1, from coordinate 94,748,065 downwards.
TTATAAAGGATTTAAACAAGTAAAACAGATTAATTTTAATTTGAACCTCAGCCATATCAGAACAATATTTAAGAGATTACTGCAATCTGTCCAGTTGTGGAAGAAATCATTTTCACTATTCATTTTGGGTAAGAATGGATATAATACCTCATACACATTAAGAAACTGAGAGAACTAAGATCAATACTAGAATATTACACCATTTTCTAATTCAAGATTCTGAAGCACTCACAACTAATAGAATGAAAACTTTGATATAGAGTATTCCTCATACAATAACCCTCAGCTTTCAGCAATACTTAAAATTTTCTGCCAACTCACTATATTTTTTTAGAGGAAATTAACTGGAAAAGGTTAAGGCATTTCAATGTGCTGAAATCAGAGTGAGAAAGCAGGTAATTAAGAACTAATACATAACAGTGAACAACATCCCTTTTCATTTTTCCTGCTTTGCTATAACATGTATTTACTTCAGTCACATTTATGAGCAAAAAAAAAAAAATCATCAATTTTTGGTTGAAAACTTTTATCATTTTCGTATGCCATAATGAACACATTATGGCATAAAACTTCATTAGAAATAAGATCACCTTGTTATAACTATACAATAGCAACTTTTTGAGAGAACTGTCATAGAAATGTAACTGCTAGGCTGTTGTCGAATCATCCTTAACATTTTTGTTATTAAAGATCTTAGAGAGTTTTAACTGATTCGTGTTCACCTAATGTCCAAAGCCATTTCTAATACCTGGAAAATATTTCCAGATACTTCCAACTTCAATCAATATAACTTGTGAGTATAGCTCTTTCTCAGAATTACTAAATGTACCAAGCTGGAAAAATAAAATAAGAAATCTATTCTGAAATTCTGATGCTATTTTACTAGACAAAAAAAATAATAATAATTCAAAACTTATGTTATACAATCTATTAGTGATCAAATAGGGTTTTACCTATATTACAGTTTCTCATATACTATGTACTTAGCTCATAGCAAATACTCATTTTCATTTTCTTGTCACCTCCAGAAGCAAAGGCACTTCACTTGAAATTATCACTTATATTATCAGCAGCAACTTATGTCACGTCAAGTAATGTAAATTTTTTTATATTTGCAAATATTTTTTACATTATTTTCTTGACATCTTGAAAGTGCACTATGTAATAGTTCAGTCCTTTTTGGTTGTGTAATAAGAAACACAAATCTTTGCATCATTTGAGTTATCAGCGGTCACAAAAGAGTACTTCCTTCACTGTCAGTTTTCGCAAATAAAAAGCTAGGCAGTGTTGTTGCATATGCATGAAGCTCTAGTCCAGTAATAATAACTGTAGTTCTTTTGCATTTTAGGGGTGGCTGAATTTTCTTTTGAGCTCACAAAGAAATGCAAGATCTTTGTTGTTTTAGAAATGATCCCTGAGTGCAAGCAATCATTTTCTGGTCTTACTGTGACCAGTTCTCAGTCTTTAAACATTAGCTTCATTTCAGGATATAAGGGATTTCCAGATGAGATTTACAGTTTCATCTGAAACCTCCATCCAATTCTTAATCTAATGTCAGAAGAAACTATTTTCTTGTTCTTGCACCATCATACCTCTGAAGTCTTTCCACAATCTCCTCAGCACCTTAGACCACCACAGCAGCACACAACACCGAAATCTCATGTGGACAGATGTCCTGCTCTATTTGTAGACTTTTGCACCTGGAGAAATATTTGCAGAGAGCTCTGCAAAGGCCTCTACCTGAAAACTGCCAGGAGGAGTTTGCTTGCAAATATGTTTCAAAGCCTTGCCCAGAACCTTTGCAATAAAATATATCAGCACTCAGAGTCAGCCGGCACCATCAGAATGACGAATGAAGAGTTCAGAATGTGTTCATTTTTTCATGACGTTACCCAACCTGGGTTGCAGAGTCCTGGAACAATAACTTGTTTGCATGAAGAAAGTATTAAGCGTTGAGACTCACACCTCTGTCACTTATACCAGGTGAGCACTTCACCTTAGAGCAAGAACAGCACAAAGAACTTTTTTCTTTAGTGGTGATTGATATCTTTTAAAATCTACTTTTACTCCAAAAACAGATTTAAATTAAAGTGACATTGCTTAACGTTGCTCTACAAAGCTTTAACTGATTGATTTAGGCTTCTCTTATTTAGGCAGGCGTTGCATGAACTGAGAAACATGCCCTATGATGAGTGAAGACAGGCATTATAGGGGACAAATCCAACAAATGAACCACAGGACATACTCCCCTCTATGAAGCCATATCACTTCGTTTTCCTATTTTATTTTCTCATTCTTTTGCTTAAATCTTATTCTGTGCCATGCAAGTTAACTTCAGCAATTTTCTGGATGTTATCTCTGTCTCAGAAAAGGCTGAGGAAATAAATCTGACACCCCAAATATATAGACTCCAGTCCTATCATCCAGCCTTCTCTGGCTTTCCCCTAAAAACTGTGCATGCAGATACACACAAACCCCAAAGAAGTACAACTTTCAGCTTTCTTCCCAAGCACAGATCCTTCTTTCCAACATCACTAGCTCCTTCCATCTCCTCTAAACTGTCTTTTTGTCCAGCTTCTGTATTCCTGTTCAGCTTACAGGTCTGTGCTTTCTTATACCCATCAGCTGTTACATTTCCCTTAGGAATTTTGGTCACTTTCTTCCTCATTAAACCATAAAGAGAAATGCAAGCAACCTTATGCAGAAGTGATTCCAACACAGAGTTGTTCTGTAGCCATATTCCAGACAGAGGTCCAGAGCCATAAAAAAGATTAAGAATGGCAGGATTTAGGAAATTAAAGTCAAACTTGTGGCCCTCAAAACCTGTAAGCAACTCTTCACTAATGGTCAGAGCTCCTAAACTGTCTGAAGCTCTTTTGGCGCCTAAAGAAATGTCTGAAAAGTCCCTTAGGGCTGTGCTGTAAAGAATAAGTTTGGCTATACCTCCACTTATTAAAAATAGGTCAGCTGTCCTCAGGGAAGCACTGGAAGCCAAGAAATTGGAATGAGAGAGAGAGACCTCTGCCTGGCTGCAGGTTAGACAGCTAAATCCAAGAGGCAAGACCAGACCAGTCCTTGCCTTCAGGAGCAGCTCCCTACTCAGCGTGCTGACTGCCTTTGCCCTCATGATGACTCTTCCCCCTCACCCGCAGTGGCCATGAGCATCCCTGCAGGGCCAAAGGCTCCAGGCATGGGCTGTGTCACTGCACTGCCTTCCTCAGTGGCTCCAGCAGAGAATCTTATCTGGAATCATGTGGCTATAAAGTAAAATTATAAATGTATGCCTGCGCAAAACATTCCCCGGTCATTTTTAAAGTACCTTTGCAGTGTTGTCCAAAGTTAGAAAACCAAGAATTTAATCCTAGTATTCATCCAGACAGTCCAGCCCTGACCAAAAACATCTAAGGGATTAGAAATGGCATCAGTGACATTTCTTACAGACTTCAGCTGGCACATAGCTTGCCAGGCATTCCAATTCACTATGTGATGCTTTTGTTTCTCCACTCCCCTGTCACAAATTAAATTTTAAATTTTATATTTTTCACTCTGCTGAACACTTGCAGGCTGTATTGTCTTGTAGTCCCCAGGGCACCAGGCAAAACAAACAGAGAATTTCAAATTTCTCACAACAATCACGCTGCAATAACAGTGTCAGTTTACCCTCATGTTTTAAAGACCGTCTCCAGTCATCAGGATTGAGATCATGGGATACGCTTCTGCTGCACAAGATTTATTCACTGACAAATTCTACATAGATGCATGTTACCCAAGACCCCAAAACTGCAGACTATCATCTGTTTATAGCTCAGGGACATATGACCTGCTTTGTGTCTTTTGACTGAAAAGATTATTTACCTGGTGAAAGGAAGAGCATAACGGATCTTAGTAGTACAGCCAGGGTTTCCAGACAAGGTAAACAGTGAAGAAACTTGTAAAAGAGACACAGATTGGAGTATTAGTAATAGTACCAGCATTAGTATGGCTGCTGGTATTGGCATTAAACAAACCAACCACCTTCAGAAACTTTTAGTTGTTTCCGCCTTCAGCTTTATCACCTGGCTTCTTTGCTCTGTCCTGAAACAGCCTTCACTATGTGTCTATCTGTCATGTTATTCTCCAGTTCTTGGGTGCAAGGTTTGTTTTTTTTCTTGTGTTTGGAAAGTGCCCAGGCCATTTTAGACATAGCCACAACATAAATAATTTTTATCCAGACTGCTGGAATGCCCACTCTGTGTGTTAGCTGCATGGCTGCACGTTCAGTCACCTCTTGTTCTCTTCCAAGGATTGTCCCATATTTCCTGCAGTTTACTGCCAGCAGCCCAGGAGCATCTATACAATCAGATGTCCAGTTTCAGAAGAGCAGATATTTTTTCCCCCTTGTTTTTCTAGGAAAATTAGATAATGACAGTTTTATTGAACTCACTAAAAGGGGTGATCTACACAGAATCCACCAGCAGTGAGGCTGCATGCATTCCTCAGCAAGACATGCTGCAAAGACAAGTATAATAAGCACTGCTGGAGAGGGCTGCCTGGTGAACTCGTGGTGCAGCTGTGGAGTGCCGCATTGCTGGCCAAGTGACCCCAATCTCAGAGCAGTCACAGAATCCAGAAAGCTGAGTTCATAACAGTTATGTGTTCGTAGTCGGGGAGAAAGAGTCAGAAAACCAAATATTTTTTCTCGTTTTAACATGTGGGATTTAAAGTACAAGACTTGGCTTTAAATTACTGACCAGGTTCTCTAGCTCTCCAATGCACCAACTGCTTTGTGTTCGTGTAAATGTTGCTCCATGGAGGTCAATGGGAGTTCCAGCTGACCTCCGTGAAAGATCTGGTGAATAAAACACATCAAAGAATTGGATTCCCTCAGCAATCTCTTCCTCAAATTTCCCTGCTGTAAAGGAATGGAGAATGTTACTCACTCTGTTTCATAAAGCTTTTTAAGAACTGCAACAGTAGGGCAAGAAATTAATTCAGTGACAAATTTTGGCATCACTGCAGAATACCTACACCTCTGATTAAAGCAGAATTACTCCATTTGTAGTACAGTATATATGACTAAATTATATTCCTTGCCAACTAAAAGGTATGTAACCAGTAAAAATTAATTCATAATCAGACAGAATTTGTATTTTGTGTTTGAGAGATATGTAGATAATCTGTTGGAAAGTGAAAAAACCCTTCCCATATTATTAGATATTTTGCAAAATGTATCTTTAAGTTTTGCACACTCCATAGAAGAATCTCCTTATTAACTTACAATTAACCAATTAAATTCATTTTTATCTATAAAATTAATACATAGAAAATGTTAATAATGATAATCTGAAAAGTTAATAAATAATTATTAATTGAAAATTTTACACCTATCTCACCATCCAGAGATATGATAATCACCAAGAATCCACTACCATATATAGCAGTTAAGCTGTACTTTTAGAACATTCTCTGCTAATGTAGCTACCTGAACAGATTCACCATTGTTTTACCATGTCTGTCATTTTGGATTTAAAGATACCTTCCTATATAATCCAGAAATAGTACAGTGCCAACATATATAATATGTACAGATAATAAGCCATCCAACCATTCAACAATCACGCTAAAATTATGATTGCAAGGGCACAGAGCAAAAATCAACTTTCTTTCTTTGTGACCTATGCTTAGGCTATATTATCCACAGACCGTGGTCAGACTTCTGCAAATTTCTGCAAATCAAACCTTTATTTCATACCCCAGGGAACTCTTCATTTCTGTTTTTCATGTTTGGCGTGTCAACTAAACCATCATGGCCCAGATTCACATCAAAAGTTCGTAGGATTTGCCTACAGTAAATCAATAAGTACCATAATCATGGCCCTTGTAGGTATTGTGAAGTGGAAGAGATTTTAAAGTAAAATAATTACACAAGGTATGGAATTGTTTGTATAGATTAGTGCATAAGGTTACCAAGTAAAGACCATTTTTAAGCACATCTAAGTTAAGTAACAGAATAATTGAGTTTTCTTTCACAACCTTAATTCATCTCAGAAAAGTACATGCATTATGAGACAGTCTTTAATTAAGTGATTACGTACTACAAATTCTGTACTGCATTTTATAATGCACACAACAGACTTTTTTTCTGGAAATTAATCAAAATTGTCTAGAGCTGTCTGAAGAAGCAGCCCCTCCTACACATGCCCATACAGTAACAATAGGAAGTTTTAACTATAGCTATCTAAAATTAAATAAAAACAATACTTACCAGTATTTTCCATCTGGCATCCTCAAGGAGGTTGACCAGAAATGTACCAGAAAATTTGTAATCTAGTTTGCAAATGAAATAAGTGGAAGCACAGCAAGGTCTTCGTCTGCGCTTTGAAGACTGTTCTACATTGTTCTTTATAATGAACAGAGAAAAATAATGGACCTCAATATTCTTCCTTTCTTGAAACTACTTAAAATTAGGGATTACAGGGTTCACAATGAACTTTTAAAATTGCTTTCTAAAGCTTTATACAGATATGTATTAAAAGCATATGTCTTGTTGCACTCCTTAAAGATGGAAAGGGTTCTACCTGTATTTACATATTTTGACTCAAAATCTCTTTTATTCTCAGTTGGGAACAGAAAAGCCTTTATTATTCTCAGCTGGGCCCAGTCCCACAAACATTTCAACTCTGCCTTCATCAGATGCAGATCACACCAGCATTTATCCCCACTAATCACCACTCCCTCTGGCACTGACATTATCCTGGGGAGTTTCCCATTCACCTGACATCAATTACTGTAGACCCTGCTGATACTTAATTCATATCATCATACTTAATTAATCATTAACCCCTTCACTGCAGTCAGTGTTCCATAATTGGTGTTCACAGCATCTGCAAAATATTAAGGGTATTTGACTGTACATTCATCATGAGCTCTTCTACTAGAGCATGAGGTACAGGCTACAGACTTCAGCCATGTTTCAGAAGGATATCACCCAAATATATTAACAGTAGGAAAAATTAGTATTCCTGATCCAGCAGCTCCATAAATCTAGCAGCTGCACATCTACCATTCAGTTCTCTTCAGAGCCATTTAATAAAGTCCTGTTCTCACAAGGACATCAGGAGACCTGCCTGATCACTTATCCAAGAAAAATGCTCATGAAAATAAACAGAGCCCATTGAGGATCTTCATGTTTCAAAATATTTAAATAAAAAAGACAGATTTAAAGGAAAAGTCCAGTTTAAAATTTAGCTGTTGTCAGCTCACTCTAGAAATAGTGCTTTTTTTTTGATCATGATACTGATAGAGCTTGGTGGCCAAAATATCTGAACAAATACATGAGGTGAAGCCACAGCTAGCTATGCATCTCTGAGAATATTTTATACAGTTTAAGTGATATTGTAAAGGGGGATACTTTTCTGTACAGAGGCTAGAATTCTAATGAGCTTCAGAAATCCACTTACCCAGACTAATATTTCATTGGAGACCTATAGGAAAAAAAGAAGTCTACACTGCATGGAGTCTTTAGTGTAGGACTCTAAACATACAGTAAGAAATGCAAGGAGGCTGAGGAATAAAACAAGTACTGGGAATGGCTCATTTCAGGGAGCAACCACTGACTCAGAATGTGAGAAAATTATCCATTATTATCAGTGGATTGGATTATTAGAGTTAAATCCTGTGGTTCTTTGTTATATCTCATAACCTCTTTTCATGTTTATCTTTTAATGGTATGTTTGAACAGAAGGTCTATGAAACTACATTTATCTGAAGCAAAAGAGACACAGAGTTGGTACAGAGGATATATCAGTGGATCTCAAGTTAGCAACAAATCTGGAGGTCCATATTCTACGCTTACTCTACTGAAAGACAAATAGCACATAGCTGATGAGATGTTTCCCAGGTCTTTATATTCTGCTTTTATTTTGTTTTGCTTTTAGCTTAACAGAAGAGAAATATTTAAAGAGCGGAGTATCTAACAAATCTCATTTCACAAGCATCAAGAAAGAGGTTAATGAGGTTTCAAAATGGGGTTAAGCGGTACCACCATCACAGGAGCTGTGAATGTTTGTAGAAGATGCACATGAAAGAAGACCCATTTTAATAGTATGGAAGATTCTCACTTTCATTTCTTCTAGCAGGGTAATGTCAGAGAGATTTTTAAATTTTTATTAGAGGTGCAAGATAAAATAGAACAAAGCCACATTTACTGGTCTCATATCTTCACTAATCAGGTTGCAGAGATAAATTAATACAAAAATAAAAATTTAACTATTTTTTAATATGTATTTCTCTTAGAAATATCTCTAGCAAATACATCAAAGTTATACATCAGCCCATGCCAGACTGAAATCAAACAGTTTTTCTATGTGGCCAGGCAGAATACAATCATATCTGTAGATCAATGCCTATTACTTCACTTTGAAAACAAAATAAAACAAAAATAATCAAGCATTCTATTCTCTCCAGTTCCACAGATCTGATGGTACCAGTCTTTAACTTCTTACAAAGGCCTGTGGATCCACATGGTACGTCAAAAATCTTAGTGATACAAAATCAGCCCTCCCTATTACAGTCACCAGTGTTATGTTTACTTTCACCAAATAAGGAGGTTGTTGAGAATTTCCAAGGAAAAGTATATTACTGCAGGAATCTTTCATTGCAGGAATGGAAGGAGCTGGTTTATTTCTAGTAGTTGGAAAGAGTCCAAACTCAGCAAGTTGAGAGAAAATTTCTTTGGCTAAATGATTTTTGTTGAAATTTTCCTAAAGAATTTAGCCTGAGACAGTCAGTGAGTATGGAAAATTTCAGTCCAAACAGTTGAAGTGTGATGAACATATTAACATTTGAAAATGGGATTTTGTCATGGGATGTGTGAGGCAACTTTAGTAACTGGCAGATCTTTCTGCTCCCTCTGTAACACTGGTCTCCTTAAAGGCACCAATGACTGCTATTAATTCCAGACATGGTTGTAATGGATGGTGTCCTTCCCATTCTCTTTCAGGCTAATTGAAAAAAAACTAATTCGGCGCATTTATGGAATCCAGTACCATGATAAATAGAATCTTTTTCACAAAAGAATAGTCCCAGTGGTAAAAGCTGAGCAAAGCCAGGCTTCAGAGTCTAGGAGTTTTTCTTGTGGCTGGTTGTATATACACCTCATGGAGGTTTCATAGCAAGGACTGGGTGTGTGAAACAGGAAAAAGTCTGAGAAGCACTTATGAGGGAACAAGAGGAAAAGACCTTTGTGGCATAGGAGAGGATTGAAAAATAGGCTTGCAAACTGCGAGCAAGAGAACTTCTGTGCTATTGCTTTTTCAGCTGTATCTGTTCTGCATTTGGCTAGGACCATAAATTTTTCTCCTATCAGGGAAAAATGTCTGATGTTCATTAATTATACAGAACAAAGAGCAAATTTATAAACATTTATGTATACTGATGTGTGTTTATTTATTGTTTTTATTTCTCTGAGCTGGTAAAAGCCTTTACATAAATTTCATAAATGTATAATATTTACATTTAGGTTTTTTTGTTTGATACCACTACCTGCACTTGATTCCTAATAATACCTTAGTCAGAGAACGTATTTTCGAACGGCACTACTCTCTGTAATCTAGAATTATACCAAATTAATGCCTACCGCTCCATTTCATGGATGGCACAAATTCTGTGTTTGTCTTTATTGTATGTAAGATGTCACCACCCTTACTTAAGCGCAACATAACTCATGATGAGTCCTCATGTACTTGTCATCAAAAATAAGGGTTACACAACTAATAATTTGTTGGATTACACTGCATTAATAATTTCTGATTTAGCACATTACTGTTTGGCAGGAGAGGTACGCTGTTATTTCTAACAAGAAAGCAAAACACTACAGATCAATTGGGTGGTGGTAGAAGCTCTAACACCTCCTCCCTTTAGCACTGCCTAGTGCATAGCACAGTGCAGACCTATATAGCAATTGCATCCAGCCCTGATTATGGTACAGCTGCCTACCTGAACTGTTCTTCCTCCAAAAATAGGTGCCCACACTGATAAACACCAGTTCTCCCCAGCTAGCATGCTTGTCATTGGTTTAACATACTCACTTCATCCACTAGCTATTCCTCTTCTGCAAATTCCCCCCAAAAACATTTCTTAACCCCATTGTCCACCTGGGATTTGATTTTTCATGGCCAAACCGCAGACATGCAGATACAGTGTCTCCTGGGGACCCAGGGAATGGTCAAGAGAGAGTGGAATAGCAGCTTCTATTTCTGTACAAATAAAATATGTCCTTGAAGGAAGAAACAGTTGCTGCCAACTTTGTACTATTTGCAGGACTACTGTGATAAGGGACATCTCTGCCCCAGGAAATATGAAATCTAGTGATTCCCCTTTAGAAAAAAACATTTCTTTAAACAGTTAGAATAGTTCTAAGAACTGCTGTGAATCCTATTGCCCATTTCTCCATTTCAAATACTCTTAAAAAATCTCAACATCAATATAATCTCAATAATATGAGAGGATTAACTTCAAAATTGAAATCAGATTATAGCTTCCTTGCCTCTACACTCCTTTTAATGTGCTCAGATTAAAATCAGGAAAATGTTTTTTCTATACATATTTATACTTTTCTTGCTAATCTACCTTGGTCATGACAGTCTGAAGTGTAAACATTTTGTAGAAACATTAGGATATTTTAATTGCTGCCTCTGCTATTCCTATAGCTGACTGAGAAACGCTCTTTTGGGGTAGGTCTCCAAAACGGATTGAAAAATCCATCTAGAAAACAAAAGCCTCTCCTGGAGGGATTGCCTGAAAGGCAGATGGACTAGCACACTCTTTCGACTGCTATTGTTGTCTGACAGTAGACGATAAGTACAGACTAAAAAATAAATTTTAAAGTAACTTTTGCTTACCACTTGAGCAGAAAATAGCAGGCTGGTATAGAATAGAAATAGTAAATGGGAGGCATACGTGGGTTTGGAACTGTAAAGATCCCCTGATAGGATTGGGCAAGCAGTTTCATTCCAAGTCCAAACAACCTGAACTCCAGATATATAATTATGTTTGGATTTGGGTTTTTTTTCTACCCGTAATATTTTGTTTGGCTTCTGGACTGTTTGGAAGTTAGAATTTCTTCTGCTGCCTATTTACTTATGACATTCAGTGCTGGCAAGGCTGATGCATTTCTGAACTGTGGAACTCTCTAAATTCCCAAGGATACTTGAAAACCATCATTGTCAGTAATAAAGTTTAGATATTGTGGGTAATAAGAGCAATTTCAGTAATGAGAGGCTCACAATATATCAGTCTTGTGACTTTACTTTGTTTGCTTGAGAGCTAAGGGGTGGGTCAGTGAATATGTGATATGAAGTAGCAAGTATTCATCCTAATTATTATGGAGGTACAGTAGTGTCACTAATAAAAATTATTCAGGGCTTTACTAGTTGGATGTGGTCTAAAAGCAGGGTTTCTCATTTGCAGGAAATGCTAGTTTGCTTGGTATTTGGTTGCAAATTCAAACCTACCGCAAAACTTTTCAAAATTCCTTATAAACTCAAGACCCTGGAGCAGCCCGGTGTTCTTGTCAGACAAATCACTGTCTTCACAACCAAAATTACCTCCTATAAAGCAACAATACTACACTTACATGGCCTGGCATGCACTGCATATTCAGAACACTAATCATGACTGGTGAATCCACAAGAAAATAACATTATACAGTCACACATACACGGAAAACTAGCTTCTTCTCCTCTAACAGCAGGTAGAAGGGCTGCCTAAGTGCTTCTGCAAAGCATGTTGTACATTACTGCAACTGCCTGAGTTTAGTTGATCCCATTTCCACTAATTTATTCTAATGCATTTACTAATTAGTTGTTCTTCACATATTAACAACAGTTTTTCTCTCTAATACCTTGTCTCATATTAGATGCCTCCTAAAGCACCACCTTTGCTGACACAGAATCCCTTCTCTCCTTTCAATACTTCCTTTGTGCTCTGCACTTGTGACACAACAGCTTCAAGCAGACCTTCTGCATGAGATGTTGACGCTAGTTTTGCCTGAAACTGATTAGGACTAGAATGGTCCTTGCATGAGTGACTCAGCCTTTTCCATACTCATCTATCTATCATCTTAACTATCAATCTAAATTTTAAAATTATATGATAAGATAGATCCAGTGGTATGACATAATTTGTACACAAGCTTGGTACCTGGTTGGTAGAGTTTACCAAAAAACAGTAAAAGCATATATTTTGGAAAGATTTCAAAACTACAGCCAAGGATTCCCAGAAATTGGTCCATCATCCTCTTTGGCAATAGGCCTGCTAAAGAACTGCATCTTAGTGAAGTCCGCTTGTGTACATTTTAAGCCCATTTTAACCATACAAAGCTGGATGTCTTAAGTGAGTGTACCCTGTCAGTTTATATCAGACAAGGTATCCCACAAAAACTTCAGGTGGTTCTTGTATGAAACGGAGGTGGATTCTGTGGGGACCCACTTTATTTTGTCCAAAGCTCTGGTTAGGAAGATAGAGGGAACTTTTCCAGGACATTACACAATGATCCTTCATTAGAAGACTATAAATTTTTCTGAGTAAAATGTGAGGGGAAAAAAATTACTTCTGGCTTCCATACTGCGTAACCCCATGCCATGCTGTAAAAACCCCTCCAAAATTGGCTTGTGCTGAGGCCAGACCTTTTACTTTGGTCATCCTTTATTAGTCACTAATATAATTAAACTTGCCTCAAAGTTTCCACAGACAAACCCCGTCTCTTTGAGGGGTTATGATTCAACCATAAATTTTTCCTCTAGGGTGAAATTTTACAAACAAAGGTTTATCCCAAGAGCAAATTTTAACAGTAATAATTTAAATATATGTATTAAGTTTTATGCTTTTAAGCTATTAAGCTTTTTGTGTGCCCAATACCCTATGTGCCTGGGCTAAGTTTTAAAAGGAAGTTACATTTAAGCCATGCCTAACTGATGGTACCAAAACCGGTTCTTGCCTAAATGGTGTTTCTCTGACTCTCCCCCGGGATGCCCGATGCACTGGGTACCAGGACACATCTGGCCCCACACACCAAGGGCCTTAGCAGTACTCATGTGGGTATTGAACTCAAATATTCCTTTAGATACTAAATTCCAACACCACTGACCTACAGATGAAAGCTTTGGCTTCAACCTCCTCTTTAGTTGTTCAGACTCAATCGTAGCTCAGGGCTTTGCAAGTCACCCTTGCACGAGGGAGTGTGCCTACAGCCGTGCAAGGCAGCCTGTCCTCAACCACGCCGAGAGCAGCCCGGTGCTCAGCGGTGGCCCACGACTCCCACTAAAGCATGGTAGCACTCTTTGGAGGATCTCAGCACGCACTTTTCTGATCGCAGTCGGCTTCTCTTCTGACTCTGCCAGGCAGCTGCTCCCCTACCTTTGGCAGGGTCCTGCTGAGTTGAATGTACAGCAAAGGTTCAGAGCCACAGCTTTGCACAAAGGTAAGATTTTTAAGTGTTTCATGCAGCTGTTTTCTCACCTGTCTGTACTCCATGGAAGTTGGGAACTGCTTCCCAGTGTAGATGCAAGTTGCTGCAAATTTTCAGGCTTTTGTAAGACGGGAAGGAACCCCACTTTCTTTCATTTTTCTCATTACAAACACAGGTTAAAAACGTTTTGCTTGACATCAAACCTTACTTGCATCTGCAGCTCATTGTCCTCTAAGATTTATTACGTTTTGTTGGGGTTTTAACATATTCTTTAAAGTGTCATTTTTTTTAATGTCATTGGTCTATCATATATAGATCTGAATATCTGTTGATGGGCACAATTCACATTCATTGCTAAAATCAAAGCAAAGTCTTTCTGATTTTTCTCTTGCATTGTAACTTTCAATGCAGAAATATATGGCTACGCAAGCAACAATATCCACACTGAGCATAAGAATTAGATCTACCATTTCCCTTCCACACAAATATATACATGTACAAAATCACATAAATCTTAAAAAAAATTGCATAATATTAAATTACATAATTTTGTAAATGCCAGCAACAACAAACTTCTGGACTTTTTCCCCCCCAAATAAGATGTTTCAGCCAGCACAATACATCAAATCTGACAATTTTGCAGAAGTTTTTGGATAAGCAGCATATGTCTTTTTCAGTTAATGATTCTGCCTCTCCCAACAAATATTCTCTGCTTTTTTTACTATCACTTGGTAAACAAACAAACAAAAACCCAGAATTTTAAGAACCCTAAATTCCCTTACACTGAGTGCCCTTAAGAGAACCTCCTCACTCATAAATATTCTGAGATGGTGAGTGAAAAGAAAAAACTGCACTAGAGGTACAAAAATTTAAACATCAAGCTGAGGAAAAGTAGCAAACAAAACACAAAACACCTTGGTCAGCTGCATAAGCACAAGCCCACATGGCTCAGCGGTGCTCAGCCACGGGCAGGAAGCGTGAATGTCATATAATCCTGGATCCCTGGGGCAGGGGACAGGCTGAGGACACAGCCCAGGGTTGTGGCCTCATTGTGCTATCTTGTACGGACACATAGTCACAAATCTTAAGTTGTAGTTAGGTATTTCAGGGTATGTAGGTTTGCACTGATGTGTGAGAAAGAAAAATTCTTCATCAGATCATGGCAAAAAAATAAGGAAGGAAAATACTTTCATATTCATCTGAACTTTATTTATGTTTTTATTTCTGTGCATTTTAATAAATTATATCTGCTGCCTGTAAAGTAAAATAAATACTTTTCAATTTGCAGTTCAACTGATCAGATTTTTAAAATAGCTTTTTGCCTTTTAAGTTGTTTTGCAGTGATCCAGTCATTACTCACCTTTCTAACGGTACGTACCCAACCTGGCATGTCTGAGCTGCCCTCTGTGGATAGGCTGTATAAAGATTTTCACACACTGATAACATGTGCTCTGAATTGCACCTCATGCAACCCATACCAGAGGGCATGCCTACATCCTCCAGGACCAATCCACACAGGTTTTTTGACTCCTAACTCCTGCATTAAATGGAACCAAATCTAAATACCTTTGTGGATCTGACCATCTTTTCACATAGAGTTTGTTGTACGTTTACTAAACCCCGTAGCTCTTGAGTTTCAGGAGCTTCCCATTTCACTGATAGTTATCGACTTTAAGCATGTGTATATGCTGCTTATGGAAAAACATTTTTTTATTTTGTTTTTAATCCAGCTACTTACCTCTGTCTACTTTTTGAGGACTATGCCTTTTGTAAATAGAGCACCACTGTCCAATTTTCAGTGTGAAGGCCTGAATGTTAGCAAGTTATTGTTATTGGTATTAAGTAAATCCTTAGCTTAAAATGCAGGTCTGCAGAAGACTCCTTGCATACCACACCTTTTAAAAGTTTCAGTAATGTCTAAAGCATGTTCAGGCCTGCCACTACGCAGATCCACATTTTGCAAAGTTGCCTAACGTCTGGGAGCAAAGTTTAAATATACCAAGAAAATATTATAGGCAGACTTCTAGCAATATTTTTATGTATCCATTTTTCCAAGGAAAAAGTGATTGAATTGTATAAGCTGCCCCTCTTCCATTTTATTGTAAGAATTCCCTGGTGCTGTTAGTTCATTCAAAGCCAGAAGTATCACTTTACAGTTTTTCATTGTACTCAGGGGAAGTATATGGAAATTTTACAGCAATAAGCTACAAATGGGGAGCTGGACTACAGCCATTCTGCATCCTTCTCATGCCCTTACAGCATTTTTCTTCAGCATTCAGTGTTCTCCACAGTGTATAGAATATTTATCCGGAGAGGCTATTATATTTGGTTTGGAGATGCAAAATGTAGTAAGTAGGTCTTTAACAATGATGTCTAAGCAGCAAAGCTGACATTGCCTCTACTTTTTGTTTCAAGAAAAGTTCATTAGTGGAGTATTTAAACCCACAAAATCAGACTTTTCCATAATGCACAGTTCTTGCATTTCAGTTTATTCTTTTCCAAGTGGTCCATAATTATTGTTCTGGTGTTATACAATTCAATTTTCATTGCATGTCTTGCACAAATTGCTAGCATACACAACATGAAGACGCAGGTTGGCCTGACTCAGGGCCTCATATGTTTTTTCTTTGTAGCTTTGTAAGTGAAAAGAAGGGATAGCCAAAATAGTATTATAATTGCTAGAGAAATATAAGATAACATGTTATGAATATACTCAAGGACTGAAGTATTTAAGCCCACAGGAAAGCTGCTGTTTCAAACTTCTCATGATATGATGAAGCATCCATTAATAACATACAGGTGACATGTTTTAATAGCAGGCTAACGTATCAGCCTTTGGCTACTGAATATGTACATGAACATAGCCACTGTCAGTATCACACTCACTCCTCAGGGTGTGGTTACTCCATAGAAGATAGAATTTTACAATTGAAAGGATCATATATTCTGTAGAAACAAGTGATTGATTTCTTCCTAGTATGTGAAGTTCACTCTGGAGCAGAAGCCTACAGAAATTGTCTTTACAATGAAGACTTTCTTTTCACAGATTTCATAGGTCTTAGGTGAAAACTCTCTCTCTCATTCACTTACATTTCAGACATTTACATTTGAGCCAGATACTATGTCTGCCATTCACAATTGATGGAAAGAAGCTGGTACTCTAAGAACAAAATTCAGCTGTCCAATTTTAAAATTAAATACAGGGTAAAACTACTAACACTAGAGACTCTATTAACCCAGTCTCTTCTCTGATCATAAAGGGGGACTAAAATGATCAGTTCTGATGGGCCTTTCCACATGACAGATTTTCACATGTAGACAAATTAATAACCAGGCCAGTGGAGTGACGGCAGGAGGCATGATATAGGCATGAAAAGAAGTGGTACCTGCCTGAAATCGAAAGGCTACCACATCATAAGACCTTACAATAATGCCAAGCCTCCTACAACTTCCGTATACATCAGCCTAAAGCTATGCTCAGGATAGATGTGAAATGAACTGAAATCAGTAGCAAAACTTGTAGACTTTAACGTGGTCAGTCACACTTTGAATTGGAATCATTTTCTAGGTATCCAGTTCCCAGGAGGCTGCTAACACTTTTACAATCTAATAGGATAACAGCAACAAGATCCCATCATGTGTTGAGAGGTAATAGATGAAAAAAATACCATGATAATTAACTATGAAAACAGTGAGAAGCTCTTGCATATCCAGGGCTAAAATAAAATCCACTATACCTTTTTTTTATAATGTATTATAGGAAAAGTTATTTAATCTTTCTGTGCTGCAGCTCCCTATCTGTTCAGTAAAGGGACAGTGTTCTATTTCTCCCAGTTCCTGTAAGGTTAGAGTGAAGTCCTCACTGCAAAGACTCTATACTGACTTATTGTATATCTTCGTAGTACTTAGCACAAAGACAGCTCAGCTGGGATCTTTAGGTAGAGCCAGAATATACATAACAGTGTACAAACCACATACTTACTGTTAACATACATACATATATATGATTAAGACTTTAGAAATATTGTATTTTACATAAATTTATTTCTAGAACACTATTGCTACTACATATTCGCTGCTATTACAGTGTCTGCAGATGATTTCTTAATTTAGAGGCTAACAGCAAGCATATTTAAGAGTGAGAATTCATGCTCATGGCTCTGTCTTTCTTTTACAGCATTTGATTAGTAACACCTAAAATTATACTGGGAGCTATATTTCCTGCGTCTTTATACAGCCTTAGAGCTATCATCACCACCAGAGGGGACACAGAGATTTTTGTATAACTACAAGATTAACAGGCAGGGAAAGAAGGAACTGATTTGCAATTATGTATATAAAATAATACATTGTATATTCCATGTTTATTTTTAATATGACAGAAACATTCTGAAAATGGTACAAGATTTTCACCAGGTTACTTTCTAACATTGCTCTACCACACATAAAGTGTTTTACCATACCAGTCTGTATGCACTCACTTTTCATGATGATTCTTCAGGAAGATGTGAACTTTTGACCTCCCACCTTCTCAACACAGGTTCTATTCATTAAAAAAAAAAAAAAAAAAGAACAAATAGCTTACACACGTGTACATGTAATACACAACTTGGTTGCAAAAAACACTTGGTGTACTAGTTGCTCAAGAAGTTAACCCCAGCAACAAGAAGCCTTTCAATTAATTAATGTGGGGATTTTGTTAAGTTTCTTCTTTAAAAAAGAATCTGGTTTAGAGGTGCTAAATAAAATACTAAATATTCACACAACATGACATTTCATAATTATGTATGTCGTCAATTCAGTTCTTGACATTACAGGCTCCTGCAAAAAAAATGCAAATGGACAGCTATTTGATCAGTGACTATGACGACCTCTTCTCTTTTGAAAAGTTTTGGGTTTTTTGAAAAGTTTTTGGGTTTTTGTGGTTTGACTCGATGATCTTAAAGGTCTTTTCCAACTAAATGATATTATGATTCACTTCACTTGAAACGGGACTCTTTTTCTGTA
The DNA here is from genome assembly GCF_026419915.1 of Harpia harpyja. Taxonomy (NCBI): domain Eukaryota; kingdom Metazoa; phylum Chordata; class Aves; order Accipitriformes; family Accipitridae; genus Harpia; species Harpia harpyja. Next base: position 94,729,611 of record NC_068940.1, on the reverse strand, counting down.
TGTAGATACGGCCACCAAACAGTTCTGAAAAAAATTAGAAGTTGGGTTCTTCATATTTGCCACTGAAAGTCTCATAAGAAAATAAGCCTTTGACTTCCATTGACTTTAAGATGTTGATGACTAAATTTATTCAAAACCAGTTGAGATTCTGGACTATAAGATTGGAAGGAGTGGTAATTTGTTAGAGCAAGGCACTAGTATCTTAGCCAACAAAGATACAAGCAGATGATGAACTTTGCACATGTGAACTCCATTTCTCTCAATGAAAAGAATATAGTTTGCCACACAATAACTTCATGAAGAAATACTATGCCTATTAAAAGGGAAGACATCACAGTGTTTCCGTATGGGAAATTAATTCTTGGATTGTACTACATATAGAATCTTCTACCCTTTCACTTTACTGTGTTCCTGAGTGTAAAGTGAAAAATAAAATGGATGGAGAACTGTCCTGGTTTCAGCTGGGATAGAGTTAACTGTCTTCCTAGTAGCTGGTACAGTGCTATGTTTTGAGTTCAGAGCGAAGAATGTTGATAACACTGATGTTTTCAGTTGTTGCTCAGTAGTGTTTAGACTAATGTCAAGGATTTTTCAGCTTCTCATGCCCAGCCAGTGAGAAAGCTGGAGGGGCACAAGAAGTTGGCACAGGACACAGCCAGGGCACCTGACCCAAACTGGCCAAAGGGGTATTCCATACCATGTGATGTCCCATCTAGTATAGGAACGGGGAAGTGGGGGGGCAGGGATTTGCCGCTCGGGGACTGGCTGGGTGTCGGCAGGTGGTGAGCAATTGCACTGCGCATCATTTGTACATTCCAATCCTTTCATTATTGCTGTTGTCATTTTATTAGTGTTATCATTATCATTATTAGTTTCTTCTTTTCTGTTCTATTAAACCGTTCTTATCTCAACCCACGGGTTTTGCTTCTTTTCCCGATTTTCTCCCCCATCCCACTGGGTGGGGGGGGAGTGAGTGAGCGGCTGCGTGGTGTTTAGTTGCTGGCTGGGGTTAAACCACGACAAGAACTAAAAATAATTTTCGATCTTCTAGCCCCCTGACATGGACACACTCGCCCTTATATGAACACCAAGAAATGTCAGCATACTGAAATTACATCTCAGCTGGATTGATAATCACCAAGATGTTTGTCACTCATCCAGGTTATCACTTCCTACTGAGAAATGTGCTGTCTTTTCAACAAATATCTGTTATTTCGATCCCATCCTATATTCTGGGCTCAGTGCGGTGTTATAATCCAGATAATCCTAAATATGAAGTACATTTAATCAAGTCCAGTTAAAAAAGGGAAATAAAACACTGGTTTACTGTCTGTTATTTTACTCAACTTTGAAATGGCTTGAAATATCTTGAGGGTAAATTAAAAAAAAAGTGAATGTGTTTTATCAAATCTGCTGTCTGGTGCCTCTTCATTGTTACTGGGCAAGCCAAAACTTGCTGATTTATGCAACATGAGCAAAAAGCTGAAGCTGCATTTACATTTCATAAATCAGGTGACAGACCTGTAGATGCCAAACTGCAGAAATCTACAGAATCTCTGTGGCTTCTAGTCACTTAGCTGGAGAACTCAAGTCTTAAAAATAAAGAAAACTATGTTTATTATAACAAATAATATCAAGTTGTATTTCATTTTTAAATTGACCGTTTCTCAGAGATTGTAAAAATATTGACAACCAGCTTCCTAATTTCCTTTGTGTTGTACTCTGTCAAAGAAATGTGCTCTGTCCGAGAATACCACGATATGGGTGATTGCTCTAACCACTGATATTTTTACCTCCTTGTCTTCTCTCAGTAAGTAAATTTGCCAAAATAAGCACCCAACTTCAAAACAGGGCCAAAACTTGTAAATCCCAATCAGACATAGCTATCATTCTCTATTGTGGAGTTGAACACTAACATTATAGCTATAGAGTAATGAGTCTAGTTGATTAGTGTAAGATACCGTAGGCTCAGCGTACCAATGGGTGTTAGCAGTGTAGAGAAATTAGCACACAGTTAGCTAAGAAATGTGAAGCCCATGCTGATGCCCCATCTACCACTCCTCTTGTGCACATGTTGCTGCCCCAAGACCTGCCCTGTGTGACTGCAGTACATCTATGTAGCATTTAGTGTAAATCACCAACACGCTTAGGTCCATCTAGTTCTTTGGTTTACTGAACTGACAATCCTAAGGCTTACAACCTTTAACTTCCCCTAGAACAAACAAATTGGTATCATTCATATCTAGGAGTCAATCTACCAAGGTATATCCAGAAAGCTTCTTGTACCTCCCTTACATGTGATCTGGGACACACACATGTTGCTGGGACATCCGTGAGTGACTTCTCCTCCCTCCCTCCCTCCCTGGCTTTCAGAAAGTCCTACCTATAAATCCGTCCTCAACAGCAGTCAGTGTATTTGGTTCCCATATAGGCAATTAACTGCCTAGGCATTTTATGTATTAGCTCAGTCAATGTCTGCCTCAGGGTGAAAACCCTCACTAAAAAACTGCAAACATTCAGATTCTGAAACTTCCCAAGCTTGAATTGCCCAAGTCATTATGTAGAGTTGGACTGGAAACTTTATCCATTACCAGCTTCCTGTGAGTTTCGCTTTTGTGAATGCTGTAAATCATTGAGGTTTTTTCCCAATTGTTGTTTTATGAAATACTTCACAGAAGCTTGCAAAAGAAAAAAACAGACAATTATTGCTATCAAACACAAGCTGTACGTGATTAACCTTGGTCTCACAATCAACTAATTTGTTGGTCATTACACATCAGATTTGAGGACTCATTAGCCAAGAGTTAGGCCTGATGAATAGGTAGGCACTGAAAGGTAAGCACAGATGGCTTTTTAAGCATGGTCTCTGGTATCAGAGACACCAAAGGTCAATTAGCAATATGACTGCAGAGCTGAGATAGTGATGATGTGAAGAGAAACTATTACCTTCTTAGGACATGAGGGAGCCTTTCCTGCTAAAGCACTGTAATCTATATAGACAGGACAGCCTAGTCTGAACAAAGGAGAAGTAGTGCCTTGAAGCCTCAGGACATCATTTCCCTTGTTCTCAAACTCAGTACTAAGCACTTGAGGCAAGGTTGAAATGTTAATGCAGGGGGTAAAGAGGGTCTTCCTCACTCTCTGGCTTGTCTTTCAAGGGATCTTCTCCCAGATTTCCATTTGAATTCTGGGGAGGAGACACATCAATACAGTCTTTCAAAAATAAATGAGGCCACAGGCACCCACTGACTGCACTCTATTTAAAACTCGCTTGTAATACTTTGGTTCAGCCAGTCTATAGGTTCTTGTACTGCACAAAATCCCTACTGAGTAACGGCAGTGCTACTTAGGGAGGTGCCAAATTGGCACTGGAGGGATCCCGCAAGTCATTGCAGACCAGCAGGTGACTACAAACTACCAGTAATGATCCATTGGATACAAACAGATCTAGATACAGATGATACAGATCTACAGATAAGATAGAGATATAGAGATGATAGACAGAGGTGATTGGTAGAGATAGAGATAAAGATATGAGATAGAGACAGAAATAGTGACACTGACACTAGAGGAAAGAGAAGTCAGAGCAAATATTTAAATAAACATGTCTGAGACATTCATCTAGTGAGAAACAGCAAAGAGGCTAGCTGCTCAGACACTGTTTTACAGGAACCCTGAGACTAAAATCTTGCAGTAGTAAGCAAATGGGTAGTGAAAGCAAATGGGGCAGCCTGAGATCCCTCTCAGGGCTACAGGGATTAGGAGTCCTAGGCTCAAATCTCTTCTATAAATTAGAATTAGAAAATTACTTTGAATCCAAGCTTCATGTATGAATCCCTGGTGACCAAGAAATAAATAACATATCCCCTGGTCATTTTATGTACAGTTTAGGTCTATGCTCACATGTATGCTTTTCTGTCTAAAAGGGCAGATCGCTGCCTAAATGTTCACAGGACTTTGTGCTGAATTAACAGGTTTGGGGTTCCAAACTCCCAACTGATCAAAAAAATCTTGCTATAACCATTGCAGATGATGCTGAGTCCTACAGTTAGGCATTGCTGGAGGCACCACTCTGTTGCATGTTGCTTTGCATTCATGCCACTATGAACTAAAGCAGCATGGGGAATTCTTTCAGAATGGCTGAAATATTTTTCAGCTCATAACAAAAATTCTTGCCATTTTCTATGAAAGGATTTTTTGCATCACGTTAATAGTAACTGTGATATATGGAGACAAGTCATCAAGAAATATATGAACCAGGTGGCCATGGTTTAGTAGAGTACTTTCTTCCTTCATATATATTTTACAGCTCTAGCTTGAATCCAGTGCCTCCCCAACTCCCCTGCAAATGAATTTGATGACGTGAACTAGGTCTGAGATTTTGGAAAAAAAAAAGATAGTGTTAATTTTTGGAGTCTAGACACAGTTTGGGATTGTCAAAACTGAGTATGAGTTTTCTTTCTTTGCAGGGAAAGAGGAGACTTTCTTGCCTGGATGTATGAGGAATCAAAAAGATTACCACTGCAGTGCTAATTGCAGGCAATATAGGGTAAAAAGCAAAGTGTACTAACAAAACTAAACCAAACTCAGAGAAACTATAAAAGAGCATCATAAAAATCCAACAATATAAAAGAACCTGAGAAGAACAGGATTTAGCCTTTGCACAAGAGATTCTGGGGTTTTGAAGAGGAAGGTTCTAGAAGTAGATGATGTTCACCACGAACAGTTAAATCACTGAACAGAGTATAGGAGACATTTCTGTTGGCAATGTAAAAAATAATGGTATTATTATAAGCTAAGTCTTTTCTAAGATTCAGTAGCTGGAATAAGTTCTATCAAGGTGTTCAGAAGGAACCTGGCTAATATCACCTTCTAAGATGCTGGATCATTCCAATGTAAAAGAGATATGTATTATTTAGTCTGCAACTGAAAATTATTACAGTTTCAATCCTTTTTTTTCTGTCAGCTAACATGCAAGGCCATCTCAAAGTTCATTGTCAAGCGTAAACCTGTCATCCTTACTCAATGGAGAAAGATAGACACCAGAAAGAATGATTTATGCCACTTATGGGGTGATCCTCCAAAAGTCACAATATCTCCCTAGCAGCTACAGCAGGAACCAAGATTAGATGAGTGATCTTTAGACAGTTAAACATGAGAGATCCTATGAAGTCCTCTACCTGTATGGACCTGACAAATTCCATGAATTGCAGTTGAATCAGTTAGCAAAGGCTGTGCATGAACTACAGGAATAAAATCCTCCTGTTCTCAGAAAGGGGTTAACATTTTATTTTTAATTGGAGGAAGATGTTTTTTCTTTAAAAAGGCAAAACAGAATGAAAAGTCTAAAACCCAGAGGAGCCTGACTCATTTACATTTTATAGCCCCAACAAAAACCTCTTCACATTGAAGGCTGAGTTCCTCCTTAGCAAGAAGAAATGACACCTGCCTGTAGGGGCAGAGGTGTTGGGAAAGGAATCTTGTTTTCTGCCAAGGGTGACCCAGATCCATGCAAGACCTGTTTTGTTGCTTCTCCAAGCAACATCAGTGCACATACCTACTATGCCCAGACAGAGTTCTTGCCTATGGAAGCAGTTGGATAGATGGCTGGGTGAGCAGCCAGAACCATCGTCCTGAAGGCTACACACAGAAAGGAACATGGTGCTCTTGGCCCACCTCTAGTGTCCACCTTTATGAGCTTTGGCGAAAGGCTGTTACAGATGCCACTCAGTGTTACATGTTGGCTCAGATGACTGCCTATGCTCTTGGTTCATCTATCAAAACAGCCTAGGAGGTAACATAATACCCTATGGATGCTTGAGCCAGCTGTTGCCAAGTTCACAGTCCCGTTGTCACTAAGGCTATATCTCCCAAGATAAAACTTTCTCTTAGCTTTCCTGTCTCCTAATGCCAATATGAGCTGAATCACAAACAGCTTGTCAGGTGTTTAAGCACTCCAGCTCCTCAGATGGGAAGATTTTTTTCTCAATGTACTTATGAGTCTTTTTGTCACATTCTAAATACAAGCAGTTTACTAAATTTTAATCGTAGAGTCTTTGGCAAGTGCACTATAAAAATACCTGGGAGGTATCTACTGACAAATTTATTTATAGAAGTGAAGATTATCAAAAGGTTATCATTTCTGTTTAGTAAATCCCGTACATGCCTGGCAACAACAAAGCAGAGCGTGTTTACTGGATGGTTTCTCAGATATGTCCTATTGCTGAAGAGGTTGCCTGTTCTCAGAGGATCATGTGTTACTGACATTTGCCAGTCTCATTGATTTAGAAGGACTTATCACTTGCTTTTTTAAAGCAATGGCAAATACTTCCTAGCAATACATAGTGTCCCTCTGATAATTCTCCCGCTGGTTAATTTAATTTTAATAATATTTTTTTCAACTGGAAAAAAGTCTTGCAGCTAATTTCTACACTCAAATGAAAGTCATAATGACTTCATTTTGAAGTTCAGTTTCATTTTTTTATGCCACTCTATATTTATGCATCTCCAGTCTTCATACACCTCCATGGGCACTGTGTTTGTGTAACTGAGGATACTTAACGTTTTGCCAATTAATATAATAGCATTCCTAAAGTTTTTCAGACAACACACAGTGTAGAGATTTGCTGAAAACTGTTTTCCAAAACTGGGGGTTTTTTTAATGAAGAAAATCCATTGGGACTTGGTTGCTTTTAGTGGGGTGGGATGTAATAGGAAGTTTATTTTCTTTTTTGGAGACAAAAATGAAACAATCACCTCCATGCCCAGGCTTTGGTTTCTCTCATGCCCTACCCTTGGCTTATTAACTCTTACTTCCCCAGCATGGCACTTCCTTTTTGTCGTGGTTTAACCCCAGCCAGCAACTAAGCACCACGCAGCCACTCACTCACTTCCCCCCCACCCAGTGGGATGGTCGAGAGACTTGGGAAAAAAAAAGTAAAACTCGTGGGTTGAGATAAAAACAGTTTAACAGGATAGAAAGGAAGAAATAATAATAATAATATTAATAATAATAATATTAATAACAACAATAACAACAGTAAAATGGCAATAATTATAATAAAAGGATTGGAATATACAAAACAAGTGATGCACAGTGCAATTGCTCACCACTCGCTGACAAATGCCTAGTTAGTTCCCGAGCACCAGTCTGCCCCCCAGACCAACTACGCCCCACTTCATATGTTGGGCATGACGTCACATGGTTTGGAATACCCCTTTGGCCAGTTTGGGTCAGCTGTCCTGGCTGTGTCCCCTCCCAACTTCTTGTGCCCCTCCAGCCTTCTTGCTGGCTGGGCGTGAGAAGCTGAAAAATCCTTGACTTAGCCTAAACACTACTGAGCAACAACTGAAAACACCAGTGTGTTCTCAACATTATTCTCATACTGAATCCAAAACATAACACTATACCAGCTACTAGAAAGAAAATTAACTCTATCCCAGCCAAAACCAGGACACTTTTCTTTTTGTTTTTCTCTTTCTCTTTCTTTTTCTTTTTTCCTGGGCTGCCCCTCTTTCCACCGTTTTCACTGTCACATCCCTCTCATTATAATTTTGTTTCCCCATAAAGGATAGGTCTGTAAGCCTAATGACAGATTTTGCCAAATATGGAACCAGAACTCATCCAATCACAGACCTGGATATATGACTTGAAAAGAATTTTCCCATTTATTAAAACTGGGGACTTTTTAGTATTTTTCTATGGACATCATATAATTCTGTGATTTTTTGTGTGCTTTGGTTGAAGCAGCCCACTACCTCTGTTATCATTCAAGTAGCCTAGATGTTGTTGTTGTTGTTGTTAAATTAAACCTTAGTTTGAAATGGTTTATTTTATTTCTATTTGAATTCTGTGATATTTTCCAACCAAGCTTTCTTAAGAGAATCTTGCCAGGAGGTTGTATAATTCCCCTATGAATCAAAATGCATTCCTCCCTCTTTCCAGCCTACCTTTTAAGCTGTTTTTACAAGTTCTCTAGATACTCCAAAGGGTCCATCATTTATCTACCGGTCATTTTGAAGCATCCTCAATATTGTTCATTCTCATCTACTCTGTGCTTGCAGTATTGCAGATAACACAAAAATTGTTGGTTTTAATATCTCTGTCATGTGGAATCTCTTCTCTCCTGCTCCAATCTCCTAAATTCTGTAACACAACAGATCAACTTACAAACCCTGCATGCTTTACAGTAAGGAGATATTGACACCAGTCAATTTTAAATACTATTTCAAGTTTCCACAGAGATCAGGATGACAGTCACGACCTTGATGAGTGCTTCTATTGAATACTACATTTCTTCTAGCACGCTGGGAAATCTGACCCTTCATTTTCTTTCCGAACTGGATGTACTCAGACAAACTGTCACAGCACACTGTATGACATGGAAACAAAGAACACATAAGTTAATGATCACAGTGAAATTAGTGTCAGATTAGTCAGATTCTTCTTGTTCTTGTAGATGGTAAGGAGTGAATGTTTTGTTTGACAACAGTTGCTGTTTTGGAGAGTAAAAAAATGGAGACAGGGAAATGATTAAATCAACCTATATCAGTTTTCCTTCTTCAGTGGATTTTTCCGCTTGGTAGCCAAAGTAAAGGTCAGTTAAACAACAGAGTCCTACTTTTAATCTTCACTTTTGTATTCTTGCAGACAGACTTCAAGCACAAATCCAGGCAGACCATATAGTATGTGCTAACTTGTTCCTGCTCAAGACAGCTTTTTGCAGCTTCATTCACTCCTCCACTGTTTGCTTCACAGCAAACGAAGCTTCGCTTTGAAATGAGGAGATAGAGTAGGAGACCTACAGGGTAGGAACATGAGCTGGGAGACAGATGACGCGAGTCTAGAGTATTTACCTTAACTTAGTGATTGTAGACCAAAACTTGGCAGTGAATAATTCTTATTAAGACTCTTTTCATTCTTTTCATTGTACTCCTTTCAGTCCTAGGGTAAAGATGTCATTCTTTAGAAGCAGGTTCATGACACTACATACAATGTCTTCAAAGTTCAGCAACTGAAAATTTAACGTAGCTTTAAAAATAAAAAAAAAAAATAATCCTAGAAACAATGTTTGAAACATTTATCAGTATGGTTCTACCCCAGAGTAAATGGATGCAATTCCTTATGTGGTTCTTACTCAGGAATAAAGAATTACTCTACTGAGTAATTGAAGAATATTTTAGAGAAGGGAAAATACACAGTCCCAGTTATCTATCTAGAAGCTCATCTAAGTTGTCTCTTCAGATTCAATGAATGAATAAAGAACTTATGATTCAACCCTGTGTCTGAGTTTTGATTCCAATTCCCTCCGGAGCAGTTTTTTTTCCCCACTGCTACCTAACTTTTCCTGGCAGGTACTTCCCCTGGCCTAAGGTTCTCGGCAATCATCCTGGTTTTCACTGCTTGGAGGAAGACTGCAGGAGGAAGCTCTTAATTGCTCTTTTAACAGCACCAGCTGGTTCTGGTAAAAGAATCATGTCTTTAAGTCCCATTGAAAATTGCAAGCTTTTTTAAAGGAGCTTGCAAGAAGGGACCAAACTCAGAATGGGCTCATAATGCTAGAACAGAGAAAAATGAAAGAGGATACTTTATCTAACTTTTCAGTGTTCTGTGGGTTCTAAATTAAGAATAAAAGAAACCCACAGTTGTAGAGAGCTGACTCAGTGGGAGGTCTGAGTGAAATAGCCCATAGCAGAAGGCAGAAGCCTTTCAGGAAATGTGCCATTCCATCTGCATTAACTCTTGCCTCTCTTGAATTATTGCTATTAAGCTCTCTAGATCTGGTCGCTGATAAAATGTACTTCTAAAAGATTGTCTTGTCCAGGACCATTCCAGGAATGGCAGTGCAAGCTGTTGAAGGCTTTTGTGCATACAATGGAGCTTCTGTGAGAAATATATGGTATAACACTGATGGCATTTTGAAGTGCCGTTTAGCATCAGAGTAAAGGTTTACACAGCATACATGATATAGAGCTCTGGTTGCTAAATGTCTGCTGCCAGTGCTTCCTGATGTCAACAATGGCTGCCATTGTTTAGTCAACTTAAAATCTTTAGAAATATAGCTGTGAAATTCTTTCCTCAAATGCAAACTGAACAGCCCTAATAAATACACTGAGCTTTTACTGACATATGAAATTCCCTTTAGGATTAGAGGAAGCTGAAAAGGTTTGTTAACATAGCACTCAGTGCTGTTCAGAGCTGGTGAGGTAGCAGGACATTTAAAAGTACACAGACTGGACCGATTGTGTTCCTGCTAAAGTCAACCTCCCATTCACCTTAATGGTCAGAAAAGAAATTTCTCAGTAGCACAAACTGAAGCGCTGATCTGATGGAGAAACTCCTTGAGAGTTGCTCTATAAAACTACCCAAGTTACTTGCTTGTACTTGTCCCTTTGGCTTTGAACCCTCGAGGTTTTGTTTTTCACACCTCTTGCTTTCCAGTACCATTTCTAGACAATCCTTTCAGACAGAAAGCACCATTTTGGGGTTTTTTTTATGCTGTTAGAGCATATGATAGCAGTGCCTTAAACTTTCCATTTAAAAGGATTCCTCTGACTTGTTCTTTCAAAGCTCTCCCACATTCTTTGCTTGCTGCAGGCTTTTGATATTCAGCAAAGAAAATTCCCTTGGGTAACAAAACTTCTTTTTTTTACACACACATGCACACACACCAATTCCTTTCAGATTTGGCCAAGATATAAAGTGAAGAAATGTGATTTGGGATCCCAATGTTGATTGGAGAGAGGATGGGAGATAGAGGAGAAAAGGAGACAGAAGAGAGTGGCCCATTTGCAAGAACATGTGTTTTACCTTTTTGCTTTACAATGCAAAAGAAAGCAATAAATTATACATAAACTAAGACAGCAAAAGAACAGTACTACAGTCTGCAAAAACAAGCTGAGGTTTACTATTGGTTTTATATTTCTTATTCTTTCCCCTTGTACAAACACATTAGGCACAGTCCAAACTGATGATTTTGCTGGAAATTACTGTGAAGCAGGGGACAGAGGGAGGTTTGCATGCTAAACCTTCAATCTGTCCCATCGTACATTTTATGGGCATGGCTTTTTTTATCTAAAAAGAACTTCTTAAATCTGGATTTTGAAATATTGCATTTAAATAGATCAACAGTATTGCTCAGTAGTGTATCTTCCATACTATTTCTCCCCATAGGATAGATATTGAGTTTTATCACTCCCAGTCAAGACTAAATCCACTGTCATCATAATGACAGAGAGTGGCCCCCGGAGTTTAGGCCCTCAAAACTCAATCATTTTATTACCAAATCTTAAGTCCTTGGGGTTTGTGGCAGCTTTTTGCACTCTGCTTCTTAATCACACGGTCTGCAGTCTTTTTTTTTCTTTTTTTTTCCAGAAGGTAATGCTGTAATAGCATGTTTTCTGCAAACAAGACAAGCAGACAAGTATACTAGAAATGTGCTGAAGACGGACATACAAACAGTCTGTTCTCAAAAGATTTCATCTTGGAGGTGAGGTCTGTCTCTTCACTGGTGCTATCTTCATTGCCACGTGCAACAGTCACATACTTACTCCCCATGGCTGCCACTCTGTTGCCACTACCTGAAGTGGCAATTCCCTTTCAGTTAGCAATCACAGTGCTACCCCCAGCAGCACTGGCATAGACAAGCCACACAGATAGCTCATAGCTGTGCTTGGGCGATGTGTGTGATGCAAGAAACAAAACAGAAAGGCATGGAAAAGGGTGTCTGAAGTTTAGCTTTTCATTGTTCATGTATAAGGGTTTTGGTAATAAATCTGCCCGAGGACGTTGGGCTTTGTCTGTACAAAAGCACCATCTGTATCTATCACGTGTGGAGCAATGCCAGTCAGCACAATAAAAGAAAATCTTTAAGAAACAGCTCAGCATTGGCAAGGACTGTGAAGCCAGTGAGCCTCGATGCTGTTCTTGCACACACACATCCACGCTTCTGGCAGTGTTTTGCAGTGTTGGAGTAACACTGTTCTAGTCTCACATCGCTGAAAGCATAATTTATCTCATCATATTTCCACAGATCTAGGCAATAACATGTTTTAAATAGCATACTACATCATCTACAATTATTTCTAGTCAGATTTACACTGTTCATTTCAAATGAACCTCAGTATACAATACTCTCTAAAAGCAGGCTTTTACCAGTTAGGATTCCCGGTTTCAGGAACCAGTTTTCAGTGTTCACCATTTCTATATTCCCTTCTTCTTTCTTTGAAACAAAATAATTCTGTATATCCAAATTTGGATGTGTTTGCTACTGATAGAAGTAACAATAACAACACTAAGCAATAACATATGCTTTCTTTCAAGTTCAATCATATCTAAGTCATAAAATTCATCATTCATAGTCAACTTTGGACTCATTTTCACATATTTGGAACTTAAAATATTTGTGAGTTCATGTTAACTGAAGCCCTAATGGAAGCTGTTTATAAGTAACTTCAAAAAACTTAGTTTATTTTCAGAGTGCTTAGAGGGTGAACGTCAATAATTCTTTGTTTAGCCTACTCTTAGCATTGTGGCTGTGTGTCTGAATCACTACAGTTTGTCTTAGTATTAGCATTATAATCCTCTGTTTTTGAACAGGAGGGTTATAACAAAGTGGAAAGATGTATTCCAGAATAAAAGCTAGCAAAGAAGTTCTTCTCTCACCAGGAACATATTTCGTTTGTATATTTAAATGGATACTGTCAAGTTTGTTGGCTAGAGGACTGTTATACCTTGAATAGTTTCCTAGGCATGTAGCTAGAATTAATTTCCAAAAGCGAGGGCTCAGATGGAGAAATTGCTTTGGAATTTTACAGTGGAGAAAGAGCTGCTTTCTAGAGCTGTTCCTTAATTAACATATGGATTTCTATAAAAGGAAAACATATTTCCTTAACTTTCAAAGGAAAGTATTGCATCCTTAATAGTCAAGGAAATAGATGGTCAGTAAAAGAAAGAAAATCAGTTCCTGAATTTTTTTCTTTTTTATGCATATAAGGAAGGCAGCGATAGCGTTGGTGATAATGTAAGGACTATTTCTTAAACACTGAAACAAGAAAGATAAGTCAGTGTTGGAACTGCTGTAATTTTGAAAAGAAAACAGTTGGTTTGTGTTTAAAAACACCAGCTCTTCTAAAATGCCTAAAAAGTGTAAGCCTTCCAGGAATTCTGCTCATCAATAAAAAGTGAAAAAGACAAACAATCAGAACCAGCATCCTGTAGGACAACCATTCTTTTGGCTTACATGAATTCTGTAACCTTTCACATAAAAGCCATTTGTTTGAATCTTGCCTTGCTCAATATTAGTGACTTAAGTCTACAATCATCTGATAGTTGTTTACAGGTTTATATGTAATTAACATAGAGTTCATCTGATGGTAGAGTTCACAGCTGACAGATACGCATCACCCAAAACTACTATCTGTTTTCCTAGCTGGTGAGCAGCATTTCATGGACGTGAGATAAAGTCCATTTATCTATTCAGCTTCATTTGTGCTCCTTGTTTGAAAGATAGGTGGTGTGGGCAGGTGTTACTGTTCTGAACCTAGGGACATGTCACCACGTGACATAGCCTGCGTAGCAAACTTGTAGAGGAACTACCCATTTTATAGAGGCGAAAGCAACAGGAGTTATTCAGCTACTAAGCCAACACTATACTGAAACATCTATTTTTTGTTGGTTTCTTTGGAAATCTTTTTTATAAATATTGCTTTAGGAACAGAATTGCCCGTGACATGGCCCTCTTTTTTAATATTCTTGCAGTCATTAGGATTTTTTCAACATTATGTCAAAAATGTCTCTTTTTTTTTTGTTTAGGGCTTTTGGGGTGAGTTTTTGGTGGTTCCAAATTAGATTAACAAAATAGAAACTGCCTTGGTAGTTCTGTCTGCCTTGGTAGTTTTGCTAAGTTAAGAACTCATGAAACTGGTGGTTAGCTGGATTTCTGTATGCTTTACTTTAAGGAACAAAACCATTCCTTCATAAAGCAATGGGTTTTTTGCTGATGGGGATCATGATCTTTTAAAGGCTCATATATTAAACCTCCTACCTTTGAAAGTAGCTATATTTCTGTTCCTGTGGTTCGTGTGGTTGTCACTTCAGTGTACATCTAGATGTGATCTTACTTCAGTGTACATCTATATGTGATCTTTCTTCAGTGAAGGAAGTAACTCCACAGAGAAGGGGAGGCTGAGCGATGGATACCAGAAATTGGTCATTAGCCATAGCAGTTCATTAACATTTATGTAGCTATCTCTGAACTGCCTTAGCCATTAGGTGTGTGGTTTTATTAGAGTCACCTGCAACACATGTGGAGTTGAATAATTCAACCTATTCAGCATATGAGTTTGTACCAATAACACAGGGCAATAGCATTTAGAAAGATCAACAATTCCTATGGAACTATGCGGGTTCATGTGATTTCAGTCTTTACCATTTTGGCAGCCCCATGTCTGCTTTCTTCTGTCACCAACGGTAAAAATCAGCCTGCCATTAAGGATCTCTCACATACCTGAAGGGCCCAAAACCTTGACCGTTTAGGATATTTTTAGTTTGATGAACTATCTAGAAAGATGCCTTGTTACTGAAGAAAAGTTAGAATGGTAAAGAAAGACTACCTCTCCTTCAAAATCTGTCTCAAGAACAGCTTTCATTTCACCTTATGTGTTTTATTACCTCCTGGCTGCTGTTAGTTATCAGTGCCAGCTGCAACACTACAGGCACAGAGAGCAGCAGATGTGGTTCTTGTAGTGTTCAGACTAGGATGTTGCTGCTTAGTCTGATAAAACTTCCATACTTTGAAACTAGGTATTTAAAGAGAATACATAACACCTATAATAAATACTTCTATTCACTGGACACAAACTGCCTTCTTGGCTGAATAAAATGTGATGAGTCCTACAAAACTTACTCATTTTTTATCTTTAAAGAACAAGTAATATAGGCAGTGACAGACACAACAGAAGTAACCCAAGGAGGGCACATAATGACTAGACATTGGTATTTTTAATGCTAACAGGAACAGAGAAATATTGAAGCAACCTTTTCATTATATCCCCAGGTTCCCACATGCATCTCTAGAAGTCCTGGAGGCCTGACCAACTTCCAACAGTAAGGCTGCAAGGGAAATCTCTGATTGAAATCTGACTTTACTCTCCAAGGGAAGTTACAGGATAGACTAACGAAGCAGATGCAAAGTCTTATTGGTCTTGACAATGTCTTGAAACACCAGCATCCAAAACCAGAAGACAAAATATTCGGTACCCATGAGCAAGCCTAATTAAGTGGGAAAAGGAGGTGGCAGGACAGAAAGGATACCTGCCGTGGGGAAACCGCTCTGTCACTTCTGGGGTTGGATGAATGCCAAAGCTCTGCTCTGTCTATCTCTGCAAGTGCACGATTGGTCCTGCTCTCCAAATGCGTCCGCAGTAGCATCCTGCACCGGGGAAGTGCGTTGCTGGCATGTGTTTGTCTGGGAACGATGCAGCAGCCTGCTTTTGGAGAGCAGGACCAATCGTATGAAGTTTAACAGGGCCAAGTGCCGGGTCCTGCACTTGGGTCACAGCAACCCCATGCAGCGCTCCAGGCTTGGGGAAGAGTGGCTGGAAAGCTGCCTGGCAGAGAAAGACCTGGGGGTGCTGGTTGACAGCCGGCTGAATACGAGCCAGCAGTGTGCCCAGGTGGCCAAGAAGGCCAACAGCATCCTGGCCTGTATCAGAAACAGTGTGGCCAGCAGGAACAGGGAAGTGACTGTTCCCCTGTACTCGGCCCTGGTGAGGCCGCACCTCGAGTCCTGTGTTCAGTTTTGGGCCCCTCGCTACAGCAAAGACACTGAGGTGCTGGAGCGTGTCCAGAGGAGAGCAACCAAGTTGGTGAGGGGCCTGGAGCACCAGTCTTATGAGGAGCGGCTGAGGGAGCTGGGGCTGTTTAGTCTGGAGAAGAGGAGGCTAAGGGGAGACCTCATCACTCTCTACAACTACCTGAAAGGGGGTTGTAGTGAGGTGGGTGTTGGTCTCTTCTGTCAGGTGGCTGGAGATAAGATGAGAGGAAATGGCCTCAAGTTGCGGCAAGGGAGATTTAGGTTAGATATTAGGAAAAATTTTTTTACTGAGAGGGTTGTCAAACATTGGAATGGGCTGCCCAGGGAAGTGGTTGAGTCACCATCCCTGGAGGTATTCAAAAAGCGAGTGGACAGGGTACTCCAGGGCATGGTTTAGGGGGCATGGTTAATGGTTGGACTCAATGATCTCGAAGGTCTACTCCAACCGAAATGATTCTATGATTCTATGATTCTATGACACTTTTCCTGCTGCAGGATGCGCATGGGCACAGCCGTCAACAGGGCAGCTCCAAGCTTTACCAGCAGCACTTGCCACTCTTCTGAGTCACTTCAGCAGACAATAACATGGTTTCTCTACTTCATCAGTGCTCTCTCCTTGTTTCCTGGGGGAAGTCAAGTTTCCATCGGAAACCCTGCTATGAGAAGCTGATGCTTCCAGAGGTCTAACACCAGACCCCCTCAGGCAGGAAGGCAGCATAGTGGGCCCTGTGGGAAGAAGCAGATGGATAGAAAACCGACCTGCTTTCCAAAACTATTTAAATTTAAATGCTCCTTTGCTGTGGCTCTGCAAGGGCCACATAAAATCAAGGAACGTTTAATCAAAAAGAGCGGTCATGATGGAGGAGTTTGGGCAAAAAGTGATGCCAAAAAAGGAAAAAAAAGTCTTTTGTAAATGTAAATATAAACCTGATAAAGGCTGAGGTAATTCTGCGCCTCCCCCTTGAGAACTATGAAGCAACACTGCTGAGAATGGTGTCCCAAGGAACAGCTAGAGGTGTAAAAATAGACTTTTTGGTGCTGATTTTCACTCCTGGCTGTGAATTTTGGCTTTTACCATGGAAGTAGGACAGATTTCCAGTAGAGTTGTCTTTGATTCAGCTGAGGACTATTACTGGATGAGAGCAGTACTTTCAGGTAGTACCTTCCCATCACATAACTCATTAGTTTTCAGGTAAGCTGAAGCAAATAACCTGCTTGTATGCAGCACTCCGCTGGTTTCCCTGATGGCCTGTTCTTGTATATAATGTGCTGAGGAATCTGGTCACTTTGAGAAATCCCCACACACTACTATTAATCATTAACTTATCTGAATAGAAACATGCTTCTAACTGCCAAAAAATTTACAGTGGGTCTTGAAATAAATTCAAGGCAGGACTGGCATCGTCTTAGCCTGTCAAAGTAATAGTGTAGATAATAATTTGCATGCTTGCAGTCAGATACATAAATGAGATAGTGTAAGCATTAGGATAGACATTTCAATAATAATCTGCCTACAGACAAATTTCCCCGGGAAGGAAATATGCTTTAAATATTGTCAACACAGACATACAGTCTCCAAGGTTACCCTTTCAGTGGGAAAGGTGGATGAAAAACACTCATCATTTCATATATATATATATATATAATTTTAAACCTGTGAGATATACAGTAGAAACATAAGGAACTAAGATTTTGGACACAATTTTCAGTTAAAATAAAGGCCAGTGTTTTTCTGTGGTGTAGGTATGAGGTTATGGATACCCCAAAAGATTGCTGAGTTTTGTGTGCAAAAGAACATAAAAGTCCAAGTCAGGCTGAACAAGACAGAGAAAAGAAGTAAGAATACAGAGCTTTTCTTCAGTATTCACCTAAAAATAAGAAATAAACCTGAGTATTTTCCAAAGTGCAGGTGCACAAATAAAACTTTAGGCAGCAGGATTCAAAATTGTAGTTATTTTCAGTCCTTTGCTTGGTCTATCATATTTATTATATCCCTAGTGTTTTATGGGGCTGGCAGTATGAATGCTCTGCTTAGAAGTTTATTCACTGTAATTCAGCACAAGCTGACTGGATGAGGGCTTCTGCAATGTATTGCTCCAAGTCACATAAAAAATATGATGACCAAAACCAGATTATTTATTTGGAAAGCCTTTTTAATGTTTATATCCTTGCTTACTGATCAAGCTAATAATCACACCTTGCTAAAGGCTGTCAGAAAAGAAAGCCAGTCAGTTTAAATGCCAGCAATAACACTGAATTCTCCATTAGACTCATTTGGGTTGAACAACAAAGACTCTTGAAGCAACAAAGTGAACTACATTTCCTGGATCTGACAGTTTTTCATACAACCAAACTAGCAATTCACATATCCGCATAGTATCAGTTATTACCTGCTTCAAGATATCTAGCAAAGATGCAAAATCTGCAATCTTTTCTCTCCACTCCTGAATCCACCTTGAAAATTGTCATCTTTTGCTGAATGTCCAGTTTTTTTAAGGGCCCGGACTATGGCAGGTATTTTTGCTCCAGCTTATAGAAGAGAGTTTCCTGTAGGTCTGTGGTAAAACTCTGCAGTTACTTGATTCCCACAACAGCAAAGCTGACATAAGAGGGACATGTCTTCTAGTGTTCCCACTCCGACTTTCCCTATTTTGACATGAAAGGGAGCAAACTTGGGATCCAACTGAGTTTATTCCAAAACTGAGAGAGAATAGATAGTGACGGAATGAGCATCAACAAATATAGCATCCAGTATCCCCATCCTAGACTTAAAGAGCAATTGTAGAAGACAAGTTATAGATGTTAAATTATTTTATGGTACAGATTTTTATGTGATATGGCTTAGATAATTTCAAAATTCCATTTAAGTTAAATATCAAATGTCTGAGGAAAAAGCGTTGAGAAGTTATTTTGATAAAAACATGTTTACATGCCAAAAGTGAGAGAGTGTATGCAGTCTTATACAGGAAAACCAAGGCAAACTAGGAACAGAGATCTTACTAAAGAAGAGATTCATTCAGGGATCTTCAGTAAAAGAAATACTTCCACACATATTTTTTTTCTTGTCAGGATAGGTATCATCCTGCAAAGCAACTTGCCACAGCCTTTTCAGTATTTCCTCTCATGTGTTGGGTTTAGGTTGGGGGAGGGGGGGGCTTATGTTTGTCTATGAAAAGTAGATAACATATCTACAATGTCCAGAGATTAATATACTTAAAGGAAGAATAAATGTGTGAGTGAGAAAAGTTGACGGTGGATAACAAGTCAGATGCAGATCTAAATCACCAGAGGCAACAAAACATCACGGGAGAAGGAAGGCATAGGTATCCCAGTGTTAGAGATGTCTACAAGCTACTCTAAGTTTGTGGTAAGAGCACAAAGGATAAAATAGCAATATAAAATTAGTATCATTTAAGAAAACCTTATATGCATCTTGACCTGCAGCTGACACTAGCTTTAAGTTATGCCAAAGAATCAACTCTGACTCTTTTATGCTACCAAAATACTTTCTCCTCCAAACAATGGAATTATCTCCTCCCACACATACCAAGATCCTCTGGAAGTTCAGTGTAACTCAGTACATACAAGGATTTGGGCAACATTCATTTCATATTTCTAAGTTGAAGTAATAACAAGGGAAGGAGCTCTCTTGAGGAAAGAGATGAAAAGTTTTGTGTTACCAGAAAAAGGAAAGAAAGAACTTGAAGATAATAAAGAAAATAGTGCAAAATGTACCAAAAGTCCTAAAGGAAAAGTTCACCCTGCAAAACCCTCTGCTCAGCCCAGTGTCTCTTGCCTGTGCTCGCTCAGGAACCTTTACTCACTAGGGAGGATTACTCACTTTTTAAGTGTTTTAAGCGCAGGCCTCCTGGCTTTAGTCCTGTGCAGTTCTTATTTTAAATCCTGACTGAGATCACAGGTGTCATTGGGAGGTTTGTTTCCAAAGAACACGCCTGCCTCTCAGGTCATTTTGTATCCTGAACATGCCAAGCAAGAGGATGCCCTGGCGTTACCAAGTGGGAGATTGTAAATCTGAAGTGAAGCCCCTCAAAGGCAAGGTAGTGCCTGTAATTCTTTTGCTCTACTGCTTGTCTTGACATTAAGGCAGCATGTCTTTCTAAAAGATATGCTACAGCTGCACAGGAAACTGCACCTTAGTGAAATACTAGTGATAAAAAGCCTATGTGCGATGTTATACAAAGGGATAGACTAGATGTCACCAAGTTTTCTTTCTGACTTCAGAACAAGTGAATTTATGACTGTTGTAACAAGGAACATGTATGTGCCAAAACTGAACTTCTGAATGGATTTTATAGAACATTCACAGAAGGAGATGTGTCTGTATAATTACTAATATTCTCACGGTAACTGTAATTTTAATAATAATGCATGTAATCATTAAAAAAAGTATATGCTATGCTGTGACCTTGATGCTTAATTTGCCAATTTGAATTTTGAATGTCACTTGCTTTCTAATGGTTTCATAGGAGCTCAAATCCATTTACAAGTTGCTTTGGAACTTGAAAACAAAGAATCCTATTATAAATTAATTAAGGAAAAAAGTGAACATTCACGCAGAACATAGTGTTAAGCATATAGATGAGTCATTGAAAGAAAAAAAAGGAGAAAAATAATTGAGTAGGGGTTTGATTTTTTATGAATCTCTCACCCATGGATCTAGATATGTCTAGCAGGCATCAGAATTTATGGTGCTAATGTAATCACAAGTGGTGAGTTAAAGCATAACAACTTTTTTTACTCTCCCCTCTGCATTCCATGACAGGATATTTGCCATTACTAAGCCTTAGCTGAAGGAACCAGCAGATTACATTTCTCTCAGCCTTCAGAAACACCACCATATCATATATTTGTTTGAAATCGGTAATGCTCAGTTCGTTCTCTATCTAACTGGTTTTCTGCAAAACCCTACCCTTTCACCATATTTCTTATCTACTGCTTCAGAGTCTGGTGCATCTGCAAAGCTCCACACTGGAGCAGGCACTCAAAGCAAAACTCCTAATTTCAAGATACTATTTTATCAGTCACTATGTTTTTCTGCTAGAATTAAAAAAGACTCCCAGTTTAGTCTTCTATATGTCAGCCTAGGAATAGTGAAAACCTCTTTTTTTTTTCATCTCTCACCCACATTTAACAAATATAAAACTGACTGTTCTGTTGGCAAAAGGAGAGGAAGGGGGAAGGGTGTCCCTCCAGCTGTTAGCAGCAATCTTGGCACAGAGAGAAGCTCACATCCAACTGCTGCAGACTGGAAAAGTCGGACTGAGGGCAGTGAAGCAATCCCACAGCAGGTCTAGCTCCCAACTGTCCCTGATTTTTTTCAACAGTCTTCATTGTTTGTCCTCTGTCTGGGGGTTTCCCTTCAGTAAGTATGCAGATTTGGAAAGACTGAAAAAAATGTCAGTTTTAAAAACAAGAGCTGGGTTCTTTTGCACATCTTTCAACTCCTCCCCTCATTTTTCATTCACAGTCCCCTACTCACATTTTTACAGTTTTTACCTGTATTGCTGCTTTTTGCCACAGTTTCATTTCTTGTCCTGTCACTTCTGTGTATTTTAATTTCACATCCCAATTTCCTAGTGTGATATGCATTTGAGAAGGTTTGGAGGCAAACAAGTCTTAAAAAAAAAAAGAGCAGTGAGTGACAGAGTGTATTGACTTGTCTAGATTTACATTTCCCTCAGCATTCACAAGAGTCTAATTGATTTGTGGACCTCATGAGCATTCTCCCTGCAAAAAAATAATTGTGTATGCAGTCCAATTATACCCAGGGCAGTTAAGAATCACAATTTGAGTTAGAAATAACAACAGAATTCAAGACAGAAAACAATCACCTTTTTTGGTCTGTGTCTTTTCTAAAAGAGGCCAGAGCCAACACTTCCACTGAGTTCAAGAGGAAGACTCCTCTGCCTTTATTGTCAAGTAAACACAGTTAAAATACATAAACCAGACATATACAGACAAAATACATGGACTAATCCTAAGGCCAAATTTGGTAACCGGTCACAATGAATTCATTGTTTCTAAATGTGGGCAGACATTGTTCCTACAAGACATTTTCTTTTATTTAGAATTTCAGTAAGCTCTCCTGAGTTTATCAAGACCTGCTTTTTTGTTTTGCATACACAGAGTACCTCATACAGTGGACTACTGCTCTACATCCGAGATTGTATGACAGTTCTGCAGCACAGAAACTAACAAACCAAAAAAAAGTCAGTATGCTATAAAATCCTTTCATCTGTCATCTTTCTCCAGAATACTGCTACTGTTTATGTAAAGATTACCATTTTGAGACCAAAGTAAGGCCATCTTTCTAAATGCTTAATGTTCAAATATTTTAGAACACCTGCACACAGGTGGTGGCATAGTCCTGAAACTTAGAAGATCATCATAAAAAGAGAACAAAAACACCAAAACAAAACAAACAAAACAACTCCAACACAACCAAAAAAAATCCCAAGAACACTGAGCTGGATTTCAGTTTAGCTGGAAAAATCTTCAGGTTTTAGAAGCATCCTCTGCAGAGAACTGCAGAGAACCTAAAGCTTGATTATTTTTCCAAGCAAAAAGAAAGAACCCACTGTTGCTAATACACCATTAGCTGAAGGTTGCTTAGGGATGGGAATGAAGTTCAGTCCCTTGGAATAGACAGCCTGAGAACAGCCACGCTAGAGCCAACTGTACAGTCACTCTGCAGTACAGCTGACAAACTAGCCAGGGGAAGACAGCTAAGGGATCAGACCCAGGTCTAGCTGTAGCTGTAACTGCTGGAAACATATTCCAAAACAAAACTGAAGTAAATTATCAGCTGGAGCAGGGGACTGACTACACCCAGAATGATTAATATTTTCATGTGTAAGGAGCAGAAGGAAAGTTCCCAGACTCTGCTAACGTTGACCACTTCTTATGACTGATAATATCAGGGACACAAAGTGCAGAAAAGTAGTTAAGGAATTGCTCCCATGAGGCCAAATCTACACACATTTTTCCTCTTCATTTGTATGAAACTTGTTAAGGAGCTGCTGCTGCTTTCAAGGTAAAAAACTCTCCGAAGAAGGCTCTGCCATTCTCTTGGTGGATCCTACATAACCACAGGCTCTCAGTTCTCCTTAGGGGAGATTTTCTGAGGTACGGATGGGAGCTACATGCCCAATTCTCATTACACACTTAGCTGTGTGACAATTACTTAACTGTAAGACAATTACACGCTTAACTGCCTGCCCTCTTTGCCTTTTATAACCTTCCCTTTTAGACTCAGATGTTCATGATTACATAGATTACCTATGATAGGTTTCACAACAGCAGTACTTTGAGGTACTTCTTTAAAATGCTATTGGAAGGTTTGACAACATACACAAAATATAGAGTAATGATCATGTAGTCTATGGATTGTTTGTTTTAAGAAGCTGAGATTTTCATGCTAAAATAGGATACATTTTTAAGGAAACATACCCTCAGTCTAAAATATATGTAATTATGGTTTATTCTGTTGCTCCAGTGGATTAAAACATTCATTATACAAGCCACAGATAAGATATAATCTGGGAGGTTGATGACTTTTTGCAACATCAGAAGATTAAAGGGAAGATTTTGTTGTAAACTAGTTGAGTTTGCAGTAGAAAATTATGTCCACTATGTGGTAAAAGGGTTGCTGTCACTTTCAGCTCTGGCCTTGCTTTATTTTATTTTTCCTAGTCTAGCTGGCTGTAAATCTTTGAAATTACATAATGCCAATTAAGAAAAATAAAGAGCAAATTGAGATACCAGTATTCATAGAGGAATGCTGTTGGCTGAGGACCCAGATATTTTTTATGTCTCCAGTGATTTGCCTGTAACTGTTCCAGGAAGTTTGGGAAAAGCTTTGCATTGACATCATGCTGCAAGTGCTGGAAAAGCTTCACCCTGGGAAAGATTTGAGGCCTAGTTCAATGTCCTGGGTAACCTGTCCTATGACTTCTATGGACGTTCTCAAGGTTAATGAATTTAGCAGAATTCTAACCCATCTCCCCCTGCTTTCAAAGCTGTTTTACTGAAGGGAAAGTTAACAAATTGTTTATTTTTGTGTTATTTTTCTCCTGATTTCTCTCTTCCCAAAGTCTTGGAATTTTGTTTTTGGTTTAGGCTTTTTTTTTTTCCTCTCAATGCAGCTGCTCCTATGAACCACTTAAAAGGAAAGAACTTTATACTGCCTTGATTAAAAAATATTTTTAAAGCCTACAGTAGTTTATTCTCACTACCAAA
The DNA here is from genome assembly GCF_026419915.1 of Harpia harpyja. Taxonomy (NCBI): domain Eukaryota; kingdom Metazoa; phylum Chordata; class Aves; order Accipitriformes; family Accipitridae; genus Harpia; species Harpia harpyja. The sequence continues at coordinate 94,705,537 of NC_068940.1, read as the reverse complement.
ATAAGCAGTTTAAGGATGATCCTCCGCTTCCTAATAATTGTATTACTCTTCATTTCCAAGTTAAATCCAGCAATATGAAAGGTGAGTAAAAGCTGTAAAAAAGTTTTGTGAGAAGCAACAGTCATTTTTTCTGATAAAGGCTGGGAAACAACAGGAAATAGAACAACCTTGAATGGTCACAAGAAATGAACTTCTATTGCAGTTGTTTCTAAATGTGCCAGTTTTTCCGACTTCTTTATTCTTGAAGTACCTTTTCTTCATAAATACATTGTACAGAAAAAATTGTTTTTATAACCTCTCACATTTGGCAAATTGAAACCCCAATGTCTCATTTTGCTTTTCTGATATTTCACAGACAAGGGTAAGTAACGTCTTAGAAACAATGCTAAGACTGTGTGTACTTGTTGTTTTTAATAAAACTGTCAAGTACTAAACCCCTGTGAGTGCATGGGTATATTTATAGATTGTTTCTCTCCAAATGGATAGGAAGAATTATTCTTAAAACCACATTCCCAAATGTAAAGCTAGGGAAACAAAAATTAACTCATTACAAAAAATACTATAAAGAAATGAATGCAAGTCATGGACAGAGATAGGAAAGGACATAAACTATTGAGTAGACTCAATAAAAATTATTCATTCAAAATTTTATTTAAAGAAAACCTTTAAAATGTATTCTAAAAATAATTTGATTCTAAGCAAGAAAAGAAAAAAGAATGAACTATTAGAAACTATTTTGTTTCCTTTTGGTTTTGGTGTAGCTTTTTACTGTTGTATCAAACTTATTCAAGACAGATAATCTACTATTAACATTTCAGAGTATATCATAACCCTTACTGGATGTCAAACATACAGGTAAGCATTATTTATTTTTTATACAGGTAACCAAACTCAGATACAGACAGAGTATGCCCAATATTTAAGTTTGAGTACTGGCATCTAGTACACAAGCACTTAAAAATCACTTTCAGAGGTACTGACTACAAAAATTGAATTTAGCCAGGAGGAGAGTCCAGAGACTAGGTCTGCAAAAGTATTTAGGCCACTAAATCACATCAGCTATTTTAGTGGAAGTTGGATGCTTAAATACATTTAAGGATATGGCTATAAAACTGCAAGAGCATATTAGTACTGTATTTCTTAAATGTCCAGATAACTTGTAAAAATGGCTGGTCTTAATTAGTTAGTCAGACTTACTGTATAAGCTTGCAATAGTAGCAATACTTTGGGGCACTTTTTAATAGACGTACAGAAACCATCAAGTTAAACAAGCATTACTCGAAGCTGAAAGTGTCAGAGAAAGGGCATCTCAGTCTTATCCTTGAAACATAATTTAACACATATCCTCAGATAAGATTTTAAGGTTTGAGTAATTTCTTAGAGTCAGAAACCCAAGTCAAGTTAGCCCTTTGCCTTCACATAATGAGGTTACTTTCTGCATTTATCAAATCTGAAAGCCACATCTGTACCACTGTCCCTGTAGACAGCCAATAAACCCATCTGTCATATACAGGCATCAGAACCCCAAGATGTTTTCTTGCTAAGAGTCAGGGCCTAAACCATATGTGTCACTGTGGTTCTTCTGAAATGATCAACTAATACCTCTAGATGCCCTTCATTTTGATATTGGTGGCAATGAGAAGCTGAAAATGCTCAGCTCAAGGCTGAAAATTCTCATAGACTTTAAGGACACTTCAGCTTTAAGAGTAGAAATAATCTGGCTCAGTGTAGATGTCAACACAATTAATCATCCTGGGTTCCCTTGACAGTCAATGGAGATCTATTCAGTGTAGACAGTGGAGTTCAGGTTGTGATTCATGTCATCCTAAAGTACACACTTAAAATAGGTCAGAGAAACCATGTCCTAATAAGGCCTGTTTCTCTTCATAGGCTACAGATGGAGCCTAAGATGATGAACTCAACTGAAGATAGCTGAAGTTAAAATTAATCCATTCCTGTATTATGCAATACAACCTTTGTGGATATAGCCTATCATACCCAGTGTCCTGTTTTCCAAAGAAGAAGATGAAGAAAAAGAACGTTCAAGTATAATACTTTTAAGCCTAGACTTTTGCAGATTTACCGGTAAAATATATCCCAGAACTTTAATATATCTATTTTAAGGTTACAGTAAAAATTAGTGTAAAGAGACTCTGAAGAATCAAGGTCTTCAAAGAAAAAAAGAAGTAAAAATTAGACATGGGATTTCAAAAGCAAAGGGATTTGAATGTCTAATGGAAATTGAGCAAGCATATCCCTTGGGTTTCTTTGAAAGCCTAAATATTAGTAAAGGGAAAATTAGATCAAGAAAATGTTGGCATTTCTTACCCTTTTTTTATTGAAAAGGGAATGCAGCGAAAATAGCTAGTTCTCATTTAGTAAATGTGTTAATGTAAAGTCGTTCTTTCATTCATTCCATCATATTTTATGTCTGGAGAAAGAAGAACATTCCAGTAGTCACATTTTATTCACTTCAGGTTTTTTCAGTGCACATGAGTCCACATTTATGCAACCTCTGACCATTGATTTTGAAAAATAAAACTCACAGGAATCCTGTGAGCATAGCTCTTTTTCAAAAGCACCATTTAAAACCTTAAAAATAATTGCTTGTGTTCCACTCCAACTACACAATATTAAGCTCTGTCCATTAAGAAGTTTCTAAAGGGATTTTGATAGGAAGACTTATAATGAATACCTTGACTAATGAAAAAACCAAAAGTGTATGTATTTATCTTTACATTAGTCTGTCTCTTTCAACAGGAAATGTTATAGAACTGTGATTACCAGGCACTGAGGGTTTTTTTTAACGTGTAAAATAGAGAAGAGAGGGGACAAGCTGTGGTGAGGAAAATGCAAGCATTGTACAACTCAGCAGACCTCCTGTCCCAGAGAGATTTATTTATTGGAAATTATGGTGAGAGGAGAAAGACTAAATAACTTTAAGTCCCTAGTTATTATGTCATATGTAGCTCCATAGTACAATATAGCCACAATCTGCTGTTTTGTAAACCGAGCTGTCAAACACTTGTTATTTTAAAGCTGCAGCTTTTCAAGGTCCTCTGACAGCCAGTGGTCCCAGCTCTCAGCCTGATTCATGGCTGGCTCTGAGACAGAGGAAGTTCGTGTCTGCTATAATCTAAACACTTTGCAAATGGAGCATTGGAACAGTGGTGAAAGAAGAAAATAGCTTAAACCCTATAACCCAGACAAGAATCCTGCAAAGCTTCTGGGGAGAAGAGAAAGGAAATAAGTACAACGGCATAGTCTGCAAGATCAGCAAATGTATTTACATGATTTTATTTCAAAAACTCTCAGAGTTTCGGGCAGGGGGAAGAAGTTGATTTTAAGCCATTTAGCTGAAAAGCAGGGAAAATTAGTCTCTGTCAAAAATATGGAAACAATGTCCCAGATGTGTACTTCTGTAACATCTGTATTTTCCATATCAAGTGTAAATACAAAAAGGTTGCTTGTAGGAGGATTTCTCCTTCTCCTCCCCTCCCTCCCACCCCTGAGAGTTGTGTCTAGCCCTCAAATTCAGATCAGTGCAGGATTTTAAAGCATAAAGAGATGTGGATAATTTCCATTGCACTGAACTCTAGATCTACTGTTTCAGAGGCATCAAGCAGGCAGTAAAAGGAAGATGTATTCCTGGGCTGTGATAATGTGCCCCTATAATACTGAGATAAAGAAATCAAGACACATCTACTGCTTATTCTTTCTTAAGGGAAACAAATGTCCAAATCCAGGGAAAAATATTTCAAAAGCTCCCTAATTAATTAAGGAAAAGAACATGTATGATATAATATTAGCCTAGAATTAATTTCCCATTTTGCACTATTACAGTTCTCCCACATTTTGCAGTCTTCCTTGTCTCCAGTACACGTGTTTGTTACCTGTCTAAGCCTCATTCTCTGCTCCCCTCCTGCCGACTTGCGTAGAGCAACCCTCATTAAAACATTCTGCCAGGATATAAAAGAGGCCTTCCATCTGTCCCTTTACAGCCTGGTCTGACCAAGTGTAGAAGATGCTTATTTTAATTACTTATATATACCTTGTTAGACATATATGTAGCCTCAGGATTCTAGCTAGAAGTTTCTCTCAACTGTCAGGAAAAAATTTATTTCTGGATGAAAACTTGGTAATTCTGTCCTACCAGGCCTCATGGCAACATAAATAAAATGTACTTTTGTAGTTTGTGTCTGGTGAGTTACGTCTCACTTCTTTAGCATTTGTTTTATAGACAGTAACACAAGACAGCAGGAATTGTTGAAAAAGGCAAGAATTTGTGAGAAGAAATAGTATAATTTGTATACATTCTTCACAGAAAGACACAATGCTGAAGATTTTGGCAACTTACTTGAAATGTTTATAGCAGCCATAATACTTGCCTTTCAAAAAAATTATTTACGGGCAGCTGGAATTTACACACATTGCTTGGAATCTGTGGAATAATCTATACGGTGGTTCATGGCCTTCAGAAAGCTGGATGGCTTAAAGCAGAGCTACGGAGAGCATGGAAAGTAGGCTCACAAAGTATCTGCAAACTTGTGCCAGCATTATTGCCTTTGTCATCAAGCAATGCAAAGGCTTTTCTAGTTAAACTGAAGTAATTAAATCTCCCTGCTCTCATTAAAAAAAAATACAACTGTCTGCTGTTGGTCTGAAGAATTGCACCAAGTGAACGTAAATTTTAATTTCATGGTGCAAGTGTTAAATTATTGCCATCTAAGCTGTCTGCCAATATTACATGAAATCCCACCACATTTTAATAATTCTACTTTTGTTTTGGATGGAAATACCACATGTGTTATGATTTGGAAGTTTTTACGTGCAATTAGAACCCTGAGAACTACAGCAACATAACCATATTCAGCTCACCTAATTGGACTGAGAGGAAACTATCATTTCTGAAATGGTTTGTGTCCTTTTGTGAGTCTGTGTGTATGTGTGTATAAAATGAAACTTATTTTCTCCTTCATCCAGTGTTAAAATATGAGAAACTCCTTGTGATTTAAATTGAACATACAGCTGGATGTTCTAAGTTAATCTCAAAAGAATTGTTGGAGTGCATGTAAATACAAATCTGTCCATCTGAATCCCAGAATTTCTTCCTTGCATTTTCTGTTATCTCTTACAATACTAACATGGATTTGTTATCAATTCCCTGTCTTTACAGTGCACTGAATGATGTTTTTCAGATTCCCAAACTATACAAATCAGAACCATCCTCTTTGCTGTAGAAAGAAATAGTGATTTTTCTTTCAGGAGTGCAGAACTAATGACAAACTTGACAATGTTCATAAGATCACATCGCTGTAAGTTGCATTAGCAAAGATAACTACATGGAGACACTTTCAGTACAAATGGTTTTAAAGGTATTTATGAACTTATAGAGAGAAATGGAAAAAGCTGGGAAAAGCAATAAGTGAGTCTCAAATACTTATGAAACCATCAATTTTACTTTAGGCATTTTCTGAAAGAAAAAAAAAAATTTTTTTAATTTCTCCTTTTTTAAAGCCCACTAAGGTCCCTTAGATAATACTGCACTAACATTTCTACACGGCCAGTGGCTCACTAGCTCAGCATGGTCCCTCACCTGGGGTGGCACTAGCCACCCCAGTCAAGAAGTTACTTAGTGTACTTGTGTCATTTGTGCTTGAACAAGCAGGCCCATTCTCCCTGGCCACACAAATTTAACACTGGCACAAGTGCCAATAAGGTAAAATCTAGAAAAGGCAGAGAAATGCCACCAACTCTGTTCTTCTCTGACTTTATGATTTCTGTCCAGAAAGTAAGCTAGGAATTGTAAAGCCAACCAAATTATGTTCCCAAGTCCTGTTTCAGCACCTAAGCTTCCATCAGAACCCACGAGCTAGGCACACGGAGGAGATTTAAGAACTCATCTATCCTTGGGAGTCTGACCTTTCATTCAAGAAAGTAGAAATGAGCTTTTACTTTCCTCTTCCCCCCCTCCTGGTGAATGGAAAAATTACCCGGGCTGTGGAAAAGTAGTGTTCAGTGCCTTCTTTTGCCAAAGGACTTTTGGGTCCCACCCTGTATCCTAAGAATATACCTTAAATCATCTGGCATCAAAAGATCACCAATGGCAGCACACCCTCCTGCTAAAGCTATTCCATTTTGCAAGGACCCACCATTATTTTTTGAGCAAAGACTGAGACTCATGTCCATAACCATTACATCTGTGAGCCTGTTTCTGAGACAATATCCCCTTTGTTTCACTATGCAGGTTTAATTATTCAGCGACACACTGATAGCAGCTGAAACCTTGGGGTTTGAAGAGTCCTCTCACAGCACAGAGGAGATCATCTCATTGCAAAGCTACTGGAAAAATGTTACCACAATCCTCTCTTCCAAATGGCTGTGGACTTGGACATTTCTGTGCATGCCTAGAAGCTCACTTTTGGAGAAATTTAAGGATAGATAATTAAACATTGATGGTAACAGGTAGAAACTAGGGAGGAATCCTGAAGATCGGGAAGACTCCCAACAGAATCCTATCCATCTTACCTAGACATCCGAGATGTCTACAAGTATCCGAGATTCATGTCTTTAACCAAAATTGTCTTACTGAGCTAGCGTTGTCCCAGTCCCTGCATTTGCTGAGGTGACTAAACATGTATCTCCTGCCTTCCCTTTCTCTGGGATTCTGCTGACCACACATAGGTGGCCACTCTATGGCAAGCCAAGCATTTCTCTACACTTTTGATAACTATCAGGCTGATACTGTTGTCTAAACTTACATTTCTAGTGCCACTGAAGCACACATAAAGCTGACAGAAAGAAAATGAGACTTTCTCTAACTGAGAATTCCTGGTGTGGCAGCTGGAGGCAAAGCAGCTATCCTAGGACATTTCAAATGGTCTTGTGTTTCGACAATCCATCTGAACCCTGGATGGGAACTAATCCACATATAGATACACTAAAGGCATACACCTAAATTTTGGGTTCAATCAGTGGCAATAAATCCTACTCAAGAGTCCCAGACTCTGAATCTGGGACATAACCCAGTGGAGTCCCTTGGGATCCACCCAAGAGTCCTTTCTTCCCTTACAGGGGCCACTTATGGATTCAGTAACTGTAGGGAGGAGAGAATAAAATTCTAAGAGAAGATACCTGTAAGCTTATTCCCTACCCAGAATACAAGAACAAAGAGGTAATGGTAGTGGTTCTTAAGGTTTTACATCAAATAAATTATCTTGTTAGGTTTAAACATTTTGGAACTATCATTGACTGTGCTTTCACATGTATAGCCTGAAAATCTGTGTAATAATAATGCATATTACAAACAAGGTTTACTGCTGAAGGCCTAACCTTGTAAACAAGCCTTGTTTACACAAGAAGACAATTGAACCCTTCTTTTGTTTCACAGTTTACATGGTCAGAGGCTGAGATCATTATTTTTGAAATGTGACGATGGGAAGATACAGTAAGTACCCTTGTGAAGTTTTTACAAAGAATCCTGTAAATAAAGCCCACAACAGAAATGCATAGTGTCTCCAAAGAAACAGTCATGATGTATTGTGTTTGAATAATGACTCACAATGTTTTATCATCATCTGTTTACATAATAAGTCATAATAACATTTCAAAATATGGTGTATGCATTTTTATGATTGTCTTAAGTGCACAGAGGGGAATTGCCACAGCCTAGCATCATAAACTTTGTAAACCTTTCTTGGAGACTGCTTTTTTATCCCCATTCTCTTCTGTTAAAACAAAAATGTAAAGGAAACAGAACACACAAATAAAACTGCATTAAAATAGTCCCACGTGTCTGGCTAAAACAAAAAAACAGGAAATTCTTTAAAGTGTGGTTATAAACTGAAAAATGCCTATAAACATGGCTTCCTAGTGTCCTAGGCTTATGTATTCATAATTATTTCACTATCAATATTTTCTTTGTTTATATATATACAAATGGCATTGGTCCAAGGGCCAAGACCACATTCTTAGTCTGAGATCTGGAACACAAGCCCTGCTGCTGCTGGCTTCTACTTCAGCATTAAAGATGGAACTGAAGGAAGTCTCTAGATCTCAGCTCCTGGAAGCTTTGTGGTTTAAACATATTTCTAAACTTTAGCCATATTCCATTGTGGAGACTGAGGTCCAGATTCAGCTTTCAAGAATTACATGGTAAATCCCAATGAACTCCAGAGACGTCAGGAGGACAAAATGGACTGCAGTTCCAGCAAAAGTGCTCAGCACTTTCCAAGCACTCCAGAAAGGACCTTGCTGCCCACAGGAAGATCCAGAAAGGGGCAGAGGTACTCATAGACCCAGGCAATGCAACATCTGCCTAGATTTCAGCCATAAAGCCCACAAAATAGAATCCAAACCCATGATTAGATATTTGTTATGGAAAACATATGACGGCTTAAGTATCTGAGGGCACTGACTCAAAGAAAATGCAAACATTGCAGAGGTATCTAACTCACAATGCTGAAACTCAAATGATGTCACCCTGTGGAGTTTAGGCACTCAGTGTCACAGCTGGAAACTGCAGCTGTTCCATCAGTTAGGATCCATCCATTTAGGATCCACAGACCATTAGGGGCATTCAAAGGTTCAAACTTTTTGTAAAACTGACGAAGGATAGGATTAGAGCTACATAGGATTATTCCTCTCTATGAAAAATAGACATAACGGTTTCATGAGGCAACAACAAAGGCCAGAAAGCAGCTTGCTCCATACGATTCCCCTCTTTTTTTAATCTGTCTCCATGAATCTTAGTCACTTTTGCAGCTGAAGTGCACACCACCAGCTATGTAGCCTAGGCTGGGACCCTGTGGGTAAGGTGTGCTTCCTCAGAAATGAGAGGTTTAAATGCCTCAGATCAAAGCAGATGTAAAAAAAAAGTCTTCTACTTCTGAAACATTCCTAGTGTTATTGGAGCATATTCATAGAATGGCTTGGCTTGGAAGGGACATTCAGAGATCACCTAGTCCACCCCCCCTGCCATGGACAGAAACATCTTTCACTAGATCTGGTTGCTCAAAGCCCTGTCCAACTTGACTTTAAACACTTCCAATGATGAGGCATCAACAGATTCTCTGGACAACCTGTTCCAATCTCTCACCACTCCCATTGTAAAAAAATTTCTTCCTTATATCCAATCTAAACCTACCCTCTTTCAGTTTAAAATCATTGCCCCTTGTCTTGTCACTACAGGCCCTGGTAAAAGTCTTTCTCCATCTTTCTTATAAGCCTCCTTTCTATATTGAAAGGTGACAACAAGGTCTACCCAGAGTCTTCTGTTCTCCAGGCTACACAACCCCAACTCTCTCAGCCTATTAAATTATGCAGGTCTGAGCACACTTCCCAGGTCTCAGCTATAAGCAAGCCACGTTGCTTATCTTCAGGGTCCCCAGAAATCGTAAATCAGATGGCATTACCTGCCTGGTTAGCTTTTCTGAGAATGACCAGAAACAAATATCGCGTGTCCTGGAAAAACTTCAGAGCAAACAGGGAAGTCAATTATTTTTAAATGGCACTGAGGTCAGGCAGCCAATGAATGCAAGGTTTTGAAGTCACAATTTCAATGTGGTGCCTTAAACCTTGCTGTGTTCTATTTTCGTTAAGTAGTTTTATTGACCCTAACCTGTTGCTGATTTGTGAAATGTAAAAGTATGCAGATATGTCTCCCATGTCTGATGTTGCTTCTGCATTGCTTATGAAGAAGTAAGCAATTACAATTAAATTCTGCACTAAATGAACACAGCTACAGCTTAAAGTCTGTTCCAGTTCCAAAACAGCGTTTTTGTTTTGGGGTTTTTTTGTTGTTTGTTTTTTTTTTACGTGGAACACTTCTGAATTCTTCGTTATTTTTTTCAGAGACTTTCTGACATGTATCATTTGTTTTAAAGTTTATTAATGTATTTCTCATGCAGTTGCATTCTTAAGGCAAAAAGATCAAAAAGATAAATAGGTTCAGAGCACAAGCTGTAAACTGGTTAGATTTTAAGATGATTGACAATATTTGAATCCTGTTCTGACAAATTATACAAATGACTAAAGAAGAAGGATTCTTCAGTTGACTCTTTTAAACAAATTTCTACCACAGGACTAGACATATCCTATGGCAAAGGGGAGGGTTTGGGCTCTGCACAGCTATACAGCCACCATCGTGTCTTACAAAACAAAAGCACATACATCAGCCTGAACATAGCTTCTTTTTCTTCCCACCAGTAAATCCAGGTGCATAGTCCTAAGACCACTTTTTTATCTCAGTTCAGTTTCTATCTACTCGACATCTGTGTGGATCCTTTCCTCCAGCCATGTAATCTCCTGATAGTTCACCAGCACAGTTAATTTGGGCAACAGAAATACCACCCATGGCCATATCAGTGGAGTCTCTGCACAATGTTGGAACACATAATTAATGTTTCCTATATGATGGCAACTTTCTTGATATAGAACTTCCTTTTGCTTAATTATTAAAAGCTGTATAATGTGTCAAGACATGCAGCAGTTCATGAGTAAACTGTTTTTAATGTGGCCAGCAGTTATTTAGATGCTTGCAGAGCATCCAATTTATACATGAAAAGGAACTAGTTTGTCTTCTTAAGTCAATGAGTTGATCACTTCACCTGCCAGGATCTTTCATAATGGTATGTTTTATTTTCTTGTGGGAAAAGAAAAGAATTTCACCAAAACTAGAATCCCTCATCAATTTAATGCTGAGTGTGTTGTATTCTATAGAATTTTATAAGGTTGTTCAAAAGGTTACACAGCTCTTATCATTAAGTATTAAAACATACAGTGCTTTTTAATAATTTCTGTGAGACACTTTTGGCTTCACAGCTCTTCCAATGTATAAATCTTACTTTTTGGCTTCAGTTCTCTTGCAGCATATAGGTCTTTCCTGGCAACACCAAAGCAAGACAATATCCGACTTTAATGTCAGAACATTTCCCCCACTGAAATTCACTCAAATATTCATTTCCTCTCTATTCGTGGTGTTTACATGCATCAAATATTTGAAGACAGTTATCAAGTTCCTTCTTATGCATCACTTAGGTAACCTACAGTATACATATTTTGGTGCTTTAATCTTTCTTCATAAATCAATTTCTCTACACCCCTTAATCATGCATGCTAGTCCTCTCTGAACTCCGTCCAATATCAAAACCTTTTGTTTATTCTTTCAGGTCCTTTGCTTTAAAAAGTTCATAATTTCAAATTTATTTAGGCTCACAACAGAAATGCCAAAAATAATATAATAACATTTGATACACATAAATAATAATAATAATAATTCCTGCTTTCCTGCAAGTTCCAGCATATAGCAAACATACCCAAATAAAGCTAATGTATATTACAAGTAATCCCCCCTTTTCTTTTGCAATTTGTGTTGGATTTTCATAGTGCAACAGTGTAACTTTATTGCACTAAAAGTCAGGATGGCATTTATTTTACCTAACATTCAGATTCTGCAGTTTTCTGATCTCAGTACTTAAAGCCCAATTGACCTATTTTAGATTGCTACCTCAGAACGAGGTGAATCACAGCGTTGACTACCCTGACTATGAAGACAGTCTAAGACACTCGGAACCCAAGCTCACACAAACCTACGCTGTCAGAGGTCTACATGCATACCCTTTTTTATTTAGTCAGATGAATTCCACCCTCGTGTCATCCCCACATCTCATTACTTGAAAAAAATAGGAGAGGACCAAAGGAAGTTCACTACTCTGTAGCACAAAATAGTTCTTCTCCAAACCAGGCTAGTCAAAGTAGTGTATTTATCTGGGGATCTCCAGGGTTTTTCGTGTAAGATGCAGCTTTGTGTCTAACTGCAGTCTAGACAATGTAGAGATGGGAAAGTTCTCAGTAATTAGATATCAAGACCCCCCCAAGGCATTAGATCATTCTCCCAAGGAACAGAGCACTTGAGAAGTTAGCATCAGAGTCAAAATTTACACAGAGACACATACACACAATATAATTAGAAGATTAAGGTAAAATTAAGACACTGCCTTTGGGAAAGTCTGTCTCTTAATTGGCAGAAAGATGATTAAACCTGCCATGTCAGATACTTTTGCTGAATTGAAGATCTTAAGAGGATGAGAATTATAAATAGGAGTTTGTTTTCTTAACTCCTAAAGAAGAGCTAGTAAAATGGTAAATTTCTTGTCAAAAACATCATGATCAAAAAACTGCTGCTTTTAATCAGTCCCTCCAAAAACCTTAAGGTATGTTTCCCTTCTTAAGATAACACACTGTTCCTTAGGGAAATATTTACTTCCTAGGAGCTTCTGTCAAACATCTTTTTCCTAACCAACGAGCGTAAGACGTCTAATTGGAAGTGATCTACAAAACACTTACAAATGTCTTGTAATGAGTGAATGTCCACTATCTGCAATTAGCAGAGCCACCTCATTCCAACCTCAGCAGTCCCCTCCTCTGCAGGGCTGTGCTCCTGGAAGTTCTGGAGACTGGAGAAGTCACCAACCAACCACAGGACTCGAGAAGTAATGCTATCACTTCTGTGGAGCTCAGGGTCAGTACAGTGCTTCCATGGAAGAGCCTTTGTAATATCACTGTGAGCTTCTGAGGGAACTGCAGCAATGTAGTGAAAGATGTGCAAGTCATGCCTGTGAACAGCAGGGAGTAAGCTCAGCAAGGGGTGGTGAGCCTTATTTTACTGGTAAAATATCTTCCTACAAGAAAAATAAAGTTGGGTTTTTTCCCTCAACAGTGTAAGACTATGACTTCTGCACATGAGAAAGCAATCGATAGTGCAACATTGTTCAGGGTTCACTCAGATGGTTGTACACCTGATGTGGGTTTCCGTGTCACTACTTTTGTTGGACTTAAAATTAGTCCACTATTCTAACAGTAGTGACAATCAACAATCAGTCTCCATGTGCAAGATACTGCCTTTTCCTTCTTTCTTTTCTTTTGTAACCTGTGAAGCTGTTTATGTAATAAATGACAGCAAGTCAGACCATTTAATTAAAATAAAATGCCAGTAACAGAATATATGGTTTCAGTGTTTTAAAGTCATTCATAGATAGCAATAAACATAATATTTTGAAATATAGGTTTGTGCTTCTTTTCCATTTCTGTTTTAAGACTAAAGAAAAAAGTGCAGAAAGATGGAGCGACAATAAATAAAAATGATAACCCTCAAATATTCATAAGACCCTGAAGGTTTTTGAAAAGTTTCACAAGAACATTCCAGTTCCTATAAAAATCAGGCGTAGTAGAAGAAAATTGTTGAAGAGAAACATATTTACTAACCTGCTATGAATACTTCCCTCTTTATTTTACCATTTTCCATCATAAAATTAGGATCTTTGCATTAACCACATTTTTTTTAAATTGTCCTCTCTAAGTTAGCTTTGCAATATTCTTTCTTCCACATTTTCAGAACTGAACAATTTTTCACCATATCAGCTGTTTTCAGGTGAGTCCTTAGTTTCAAATGCTTTAAAGACACTCAATTTCCCTCCTGCATCCTTTCAGCTGCAGTTTCATTCTTCATTCTAATGTCACAGTGAGAGTCGTGCTCTGTGCCAGTGCTGATGCCATCTTAAAGGATGGATCTGTGACCAAATTTGAAGTGTGCCTACTGCCAGCACATGAAGTGTCCTACACTGGATGTGCTACACCATGCAGTGAATCTGCATTAGTACTAACCCATTGAACAACTTTATTTATTTCATCCGCCACTATTTGAACTAGAGACAGTTTCAGACTCCAGGTATGGTCGGGACAAGCCAAAGAATTGCATCAAATGTAGTTGGTGAATATTAGAAGACATAAACACTGTTTGGAAAAAAACTTCCCATTATCTCTGCCGTGGCAACATACAGGAATTAAAAAAAGCCACAAGTATGGCACTCGAGTAGAGGTTTAATAAAGAGAATAAACCGACCCTCAGAGTCAGGAATTTGTTTTCTTTGCTTTTCTGCAAGGACATAGAGTCATATATAAAAACCAAACCTTTTAAAGAGTTTTTAATTATCATCATAGAAGGGTTGGCAAAAATAAAAGTAGACTTTGCTTTTGAACAGGGCACAGCTAGCAGTTTACAACTGGACCTATGTTGTAGCATAGCAACGCATACTATAGTAGAGTAAAGAGAGAGTAAAGCAAGGTAAAAATAACGTGTTGAGCATACATCAAGTACACTCAGAACTTCACTACACCTAATTCTAAGTGTTCAAGAATAGTAAATGCTTAATAGTGATGCAGAAGGAAATAGTAGAAAAGCAAATCAAAAAGGACTCCTAAAGGATTAAAGAAAACAAAAAATAAATAAATCAGAGGGCTAAAAAACAGCTAAGAAGAGCAAAATAAAGATGTTACAGAAGATTATGAAATTACAAAAAATGCTTTCAAAATGCATAACAAAAGGTCACTGAAGAACACAGTAATGCCTAAAGGATCATTTTTTAAGGGATGAGGCAGAAAGTGCTGGAAAATTTAAATAAATTCTTCACCTAGCTTATCAGAAAGAAAAATTATAGGCAGATGGCAGGTCTGTACACATACAGGTATACCCTTCCTGAGACAGAGAGAAGGAAAAAACACTGAAATAAACAAAGAATGTATCTGAAATATTACAGGTGACAATCTTAGCATATATCAGATTAAATAGTTCCTCAGTGTTAAGGCATATCCACTTCAGAATTCATAGAAAGGGACAAAAACAGCACCACTCTTCACAAGAGTAATTTAAATGACTTCACTGTTCAAATAACTTTTTATGCAAGACCTTACTTTGAAGTCAACTGGGTAGTTCACATGAGTGACAGCAGTGGAACTATGGAGAAATGGAAGTTTTCGTGGATTTAAAGAAAAACTAGTGGAGCTATGCAAGAAAGGGCCTGGTGCAACCCTTCTCACAGCATGCCTCTGAGGAAGCAAGGACTGTATTCAACTCAGAGAATGACTGTCTCTTTCTGGCATTTATTTTAGGGATATTCTTTTACTCAGGAAAGTCATTTTCTTCAAGCCCAAACATAGAAATACGGGCTTATAGGAGCAACATATTACAAAAGCGATAGAGCATAGCTAACTTTAGCAAACTATGGAGCAATGGCTATTGCAGTGAGAGTGAGAGAATCTACTAATGAAAACCAGAAGCTTCAACTCTGAACAAAAGTGATGAACTCTGCTAACTTGGATTTGGGTTTCAACTCCTACAAGTAATCACTATTCTATATTAAAGGTAACCATCTGTCATATTTTTAGCTACATCTATAAAGGAGTTTAGTAACTTCAGTCTAAAAAATTCAACAGAGACACGTATTTTCCGCCAAAACAAAGCCAGAGCCAGCAGTAATTTTAATTCTCTTCACTAAATGTTGTTTTGGCCATGAGAATATGTGTAAAATGGATGTGGTTGTAGCCACAATTGCCCAGGGATATATAGGGCTTATAGGGTGAACAAGTTGCTGAGGAAGAGTTTGCATGCCTAAAAGATTATGTTTCTTCCAGCTGTAGTGTTTCCTGTGGCAAAAGAATTTCTCTCTCCTTCCTAATCTTAGTCTTCCCTAAAAATCTTCGGTTGGGAAGCAACGAGACAGCTCTGAAGTCCTTCATGAAAGAAGTTCCAGCAGGGCATAAACTAGAGCAATTCAACTTTGGGTCCCTGACAATGAGACAGGGGTTTTGGACCACCCCACACCCCCCCACCCTGCAGGAGCCCTGCTTTCTTCTGGCCTCGGCAGGAGTCTTGGCTCTGCCTTCTGCCTGAAGACAGGCCAGGAGAGGTACATGGATATTTGGTTTTTGCCTGTTGCCCGAAAATCTAGTCCTCATCTCCTCTGGGGAGAGGACAGTCATGTTGGCAGGATGCACCTCTCTGCATCTAAGGAGAGACACTGAAAGGGGCTGTCTGGAAAGTACCTGCATGCTGGGAGGTGGGAAACTGGCTTGAGCTATTTGATTTCACATTTGTTCAAAGAAACAGGGCTTTGAACTTTCTTATAAATGGAGCTGCTTCAAAGAGAGGTGACTCTACCATCAATCTTTCCACCAGAGGAATAACCCAAACTTCCAAACTTTTAACCAGACAATTGTATCAAGAGCAGTCCAAAAACAGAGGGTAAGGCAGTGATTACAAACAACTGCCAAGGTATTAACTGTACATAATGTCTGCCAGCCTACAGGTCAGTTTTAACCTCACACTTGTTAAATCCTCGGTGTTGATCAAAATAACTTGCAAACATAAGAGCTGCAAAGCAAATAAATACCTAACCATGACTCTGTGTCTTCTGTCCACTCAGATACAAAAAGTACATGTTTCTAGTCTGAGAAGTAAAACAGTGATAAGTACAAACTCTGTGTCTACAAGCAGACAAGCATTATTCAGAGGAAACATTGTTAAAGTAGTCAGCATGATTATTAGAAGCCATTCCCCATTTTTAAAAAAATAAATAAAATCAACAGCTCTACCTCCAGAACCACCTGAAGAGAAGATAACAAAATATTAAAAGAGCAAACAAAACTAGCATTTCCCTTTTCAGCTTACTAGCAAGTCAGTTGATCTGCAAAGGATGGCTGTGTGTCTAAACACTACTGCAACAAGAACTGGCAAGACAAGGGTTTATCATTAGCCTGAGCCAAAAAATTCAGATGAAGCATTTCTTAATGATAAGTGCCTAAAACAAAATAAAATTAAAAGCTGAAGCTATCAAACAATCCATTTTGGTATTTCTGATATACTTTTTTTCTAATATACTTTTTCAGGACAGATTCACAAGTGGTCTAAAGCATCATTTTAGAAAATTAAGAAAAGACAGTTTCCTCCTCTTACTCAGTATATCCTAAGAGTTACACACTCAGCTGACCAAATCCTCATGTATTCCACTAAGTTGATGCTTGAAGCTAGCTCCACCTCCTTCATCCAAATACTACCCTATTTTCAAGAGTAAATTTCTCTGTATCTCACCCACTGCAGCCAATTTGTTTCATACAAGTAACTAACAGAGCAGAAAAATAATGTACGTACAATAGCTTGAAAATTCCCCTGACCGAGACTGCTTGGCTTTATTCCTTGGTACAATCAGCATTTTTGTTTCTATAGAAGGTTACGACTTCTGCACAGGGACTGAAAGATATCCTCAGAACTCACTTCTTTTGTGGGAGTGAAGAGAAAGAAATATTTGAGTATAACTCACCCAAACTTTATGTGAATGCCGTCATTACTGGACTGAGAAACTACTAGCTCTTCCTCTTCTTCCAGTTAGTGAAATTTGTTTCACTCCACCCCTAGTTATACACCATCTCATTGCTATCCAGTTGTCTTTTATTTAATACAGTCGTTTCTGCTAGAATTTCACTTACAGTTTGGTTTTGGTTTTTTAATTTGCTAAAAACCTGAGAAGAAAAGACATTTGGGGTTAATATGTAAATAATTTATGCAGCTGTCAATGGACCAAAAAAACAGATACTTTAGAAAGAACTGACCTCTTCTGTATCATGCCCCTTTCTTCATCTTAATTATTCGTCCTGTTCTACCACAAGATTTTAGTGAAAACACTATTAATATAAAATGAGTGTATTGCATAAAGAGTAGAGGTAAAAATTTGTTGAATTAGAAAGCTGCTGCTTAACTCACATGTTAAGTCGCTCTTCATGAACCCTTCATCCCCTGCTGAAAGGGAAGGTTGAAATTGGGAGATGGGTTGCACTTTATAGTGGGCATTTTTGGTTTTTCCATTAGTTTAAAAGCTTTCTATCTGCCTAATTGTAGCTAATTAGTACCATTTGGGGGACACAGCAGAGAAGCTATGATTTTCTCCCTCATCCAATGGTCACAGAGTGTGTGAGGGAGACCAAAGTCTAGAAGGCTATCTGTGATTTTGACCCATTCTCATTATCTGTTTCCATCTTAAATAACATCAGTACAGAGTTTTATATTATGTGAATGAATATTTAAAGTGAAATTATAGCTTTCAGTGGCAAATTGCAACTAGATGTGACCAAGAGAGGATTAAGCCCATCATTTCGCTTAAGAGCTCAGATGGTTGGAGTAATTGGATGACAGCTGTAGGGCATCCTTTTGGTCTATAATTAGGTCATTTCTTTCTCATCCCCTCATGGTGTGTATAATTACAAATTAATTTGAAATCCCACTGTGAGTAAAGAAAATCAGTTTAATATAATGGAAGTGAAAAAGCCACAGGATATTATTTTTTAAAAGATTTTTAGTGTTTATGCCAAAATACTCAGTCTGGCCCAAAGTCATATCCCGATGGACTGCAGGGTTCATATTTGGTTTCTTTCTTAACTTTTATATGGACACGGAAAAATTTTCTCCCTTAAAATAAATGACATTTCATGACCGCACTTTGCTCCAGTATTTGTCAGCAGGCGTCAACAGCACAAAAAGTTGAGGAAAAAAACTGAAAACCACTCATAAGAGTTTTGATAGGCAATAGTACTGTCAGAGGACTTACAGGCAGCTCTAAACAAGGTGATCTAGTCAGGCATTTTATTCTTCAGTCTTATTACTATTTGCTTGCCATTTAAAATGTATTTTTCTGCATTTACCCTGAAAGCGTTAAGTGTTGCACAGCCCTAGCTAGCGTACCTGCTCCTGTGTGCTGCAGGACCTCACCCGTTTCATCTCTTGGCTGAGGTGCGCTGCTGGCAAGTTCCACTTCCCTTCCTTTATCACAACGCTGCGGTCGGATGTGTTAGACCTCCTGCCTGCCTTAATGCCGATACAGGTAAAAACATGCACTCCTGACAAATGGATAACCCTAACCAGATCCGCACAGGCAATGTTTTGACTTGCTGAACTTCCTCTTTCACTCAAGGGACAAACGTGTTTTCATCTCTCCCCAGAAATCTTGAAAGGGGTCGGTGAGAGGGTCCCAGGTGTGATCTGAGCATTGGGGATGTCGACAGCAAGCCAGGGGCCGCACGGGGTGTGCAGTTAGGGGGAAGAGCAGAAGAAAAGAGCATCGGTGCAGAGAACAAGGGTATCGAGATTTGATCATATTTGTAGGTGTGTTGTAAAAACTGTAGAACATCCCATGCCGTTAGCATGATAAGATTAGACTTCTGGCAGAAAAAAAAGAAAAAAGAAGAGAGGGGGGAAAAAAAAGCAAGGAACTGCTTAGATATGAGTTCCAAAGTTCATTAAGAGGGTTCTTTATTGCATAGCTCCAAAGCTAAGATATGCTGGGGCATGTAGAAAAATAAGGAGGTGTTAAAAAGCTACCAAGCTTCTTAGTTTTCAAAACCAGTTCAAAGTCCTAGTCTTGGATTATTCACACTGTGACCTCCAGGCCTATTTGTGATGCCATAAAAACAGTATTCAGGAAGGAAGGAAGAGATTATCAAAAAGGAAAGAACTTCTTTTTAATCTAATAATGTCATGATAGCAATAATCTTTTTCTTTTACATAAAACCTTTCGTTTGAGGATCTCAACATGCTTTTTAGATTAAAAAAATAATAAATTACAGCAACATGGGAAAAACCTGGAGCAACCAGCTAGGAAGATGAGGCAGAGGAAGAGACTT
Organism: Harpia harpyja; assembly: GCF_026419915.1. Classification (NCBI taxonomy): domain Eukaryota; kingdom Metazoa; phylum Chordata; class Aves; order Accipitriformes; family Accipitridae; genus Harpia; species Harpia harpyja. The sequence continues at coordinate 94,686,031 of NC_068940.1, read as the reverse complement.
GGATGCATTTATTGCTCACAGGAAAGATATGAGACAATAAGGTAAGCTAGTCTTCTCATCCCAGAAAAAAAAAAATAGACACGCTAATAGGATATATCCACCAATATGTTTCTGGAGTGGTAATGTCACCCTGTAATTTTTGAAACCAGAAGTACTTTAAAATTTCCCCATGAAACTGAATAGGTAAAATATTTATTTTTATATTTTCATTAGGAAATATTTTTTTAAATTCCAAGAAAAAAAAAAATTTTCAACTAAATCTCATTTTCTACTTGGAAAATTTTGCATTAAAAAAATTTTAACCTCCTCCATGTAGCTTCTAGGCCAGAAGGTACACATGAAGGTTACATGGAAAGCAAATAAATATGTAGATGAAAGAATTATCTGCTCTAATTAAAATTTTTCTTGCTGTTATAATTAAAACATTATATTAATTTAAAAAAATAGAGGGTTTGTCCGTCATAAAAATAATATACTTGAGTCATTAGTCTTCTATAGGGAAATGTCTATCTATCAGATCTACTACTTATAGGTATTCACTTACCCTGCTATGACTTTTTAAAGTACATTATTCTGATTAGCAGAGGCTGGAGGCTATCAGTGAGAGTTCTTATATAAAAATAAATACAAGGGCCAAAACAGAATAATTAATGGGTTGTTTAAACTCAATTTCTTAAGATTTTTTAATCTCTCTAAACCACAATTAAAAAATGGGTGGTCTCAAATTAGCTTCTAGATAATAGAGTTTAAATTATGTGAGTAGTGAATTAACTCATTTCCCTCTAAGCCTTTACAACTCTTTGTTTGCTATGTAAATAATTCATGACATTTTATTTATACCAGATTAGTGGGAAATAGAAACCCATAATACAATATTTTCCTTCTTTTCTTATTATTCTCTATGCCTTAATGCTAACAACAACAAATAATCCATTGACATATGCATTTATAAGATAGAAAAACATTTATCCCTACTGTAAATGTGCCCTATAATCATTCCCCTGTTCAGGAATATACTAATGCACTTAGAGCAAATAAATCCTGCTCACAGTTTGCCCACACTCCACCCCTCAGGATGCTACCAGAGTAGTGCAACATTCACCTCAAACCTCAAAACCACTTGAATAAAACGTTGGTTTGATGTGTTCCTGACCCTCAGGCCATGCTTACAACAGTTCATGAATGCAGCTTGAGGTTTTGTACGCATCTGGGGAAATCTGTGGTCTCTCAACCCTTAAAGTTTCCCAGGTGGTATTCTTCCCACTTCCTTCAACCTTTGCTTGGTTCAGATGCCTGGGGAAAAAGCATGACGATAGTAATTTAGAAATATAGCTCCTAAAAATGTTCTGTTGTGGTAAGGAGTGAGACGACATTACAAAAAAGAGCTGAATGGAAGATGGCAATTCCACTTGCAGCAAATGTGAAGCATGTTAAATTCCTTTGTGTTCCACATATTAGAGTTAAAAAACCTTATGAACATTTTTCCTAAAATATAGGATTGTGGTAGATGTCTGTTTTCTTTTCAACACCTGATATAAGTGCAAGAAGGATGTCTAAAAGTGTGGGATGCCCAGCTACAGGTCCCTGATCTGCTTGATATGTAAGGGTATCTTCAGTGTATATCTGTCTGAACCAGGACTTTTTCCATTCATGGCACTGCCCTAACCACCCACCGTAAATACTGGACATTGGTCCCCACTTCAGTGGAATGTCCTTCTCAAAACTATTTCACTTTTGACACATGTTACTTCCCCAGCCACTCTCTCTATGCTGTTCTGAGGGAGATTTTCTATAGCGTTTCTAGGTGGAACAATTTCAAGAAACCACTTAAAGAATTAATCCAGATTTTAAGAGAGTGAAAGTGATTTTCCAACTTACAAGTCACGATAGTCACCTCTGTGATGATATCCCTAATCCTCGGTAAAAGTTTGATTCCTTAGTCAGGATTGGAACAGAATTTACTGGTCTAGCACCAAAGATGCTAGAGGTCATAACACTCTCCTAGGAGATGTGAGTTTAAACACTCATTGGCATGGCTGGCTGAATCCTCTATCCTAGCGCTGATCCAATGCTGGGTTGCTGGGTAGAGCAAGAGCTTTTCCTTCTGTTTGAATTCTGATAGATTTTCCTGTCTGCTTTTCCTTCAAGTGTTTGAAATTAAATATTTCTCATTGGGCTAGGTGGTCAGTTCCTGTTAAGGTATTCTACGTTCAGTTTTACATTTCATTGCAGGAACGTTATTCTTTGTCAGTAACATGCCGTTCATCTTTGCCATGGACCCCTTAACCTATTATTCTATACTAGCAACACAAAGGAGGAGACCCACTCCTTGTGTCATCTTCTTGCAGGTAGTAATATGGTAAAATATATGTGATGCCTCTCTACTCCTTCCAGAAAGAAGAGTCTTTGCCTGTTCCTGTACCTGATCTACTCATAAGGGTATTGGAGGTAGGTAATGAAGACTTGTAATTGTGTGTAAGTGCAGTGTACCCTCAGAACCAATATATATATAGTAAAGCTAATTTAAGATAAAATAAATCTAATTTCACGTAAAGCTACTATTCTTGACAATGTCCCATAAGATTAATGCCCAATCTTTGCTCTGAGGTAAAATTTTAGGTATATTGTGCCAAGACATAGTACCCTATAATTATTTTTAAAAGTGTGATTCAAATTTGAGACCCAGACCACCTCTACCATTTCCTCCAGGCTTAGATCTATCAAAGTAACTTTTCATAAGCACAAAAATGGCATGCCGGTGTTTGCCAACAGGAACATTTCCCTGTCTTCTATATAGAATATTCAATATAGAAGCAAGAGCTTCTATGTTTATTCTTTCATTGTAGAAAGGATTATTAGAGTACCTAGACATTCTTGCTTTTCAACAGTAGTAATATGGTTTTGACTTCAAGCAAGAGTGACTTTAGTTTCCAGATCTTGTGGCTGCAAATGAACATACCTCAGCTGTGATCTTGGGATTAGACAAGGTTTGGGATGCAGCTAAAACTTAATTAAAGTTTTCATAATCAAGTTCTTAAGCTCAAAGAGAAGAGAAAGAAAAAAAGAGCCTACAAGAAAAAGCAGACTGGATTGAGTTGACCACTATTGTTTAATGAAGTTCCGTTTGTAGACTTAAACTCAGAAGTGACCAACCTGTCTGACCTCAAATATAACAAAGGCCATAGATTTTCACCCAGGAATTTCATCCTTTCACTCAGTAACTCAGAGGTGAGTTGATTTGATCTTTTACAAAAACATACAGTCTCTACTGAAAGCAATGAGGAGTTTATCCCTCCTCACCAGCAGCGTTACAGGTAATACTGCATACAAGTGGTTGTCGTGCTTCTAAGGTTACTCAGCCACTGACAGGAAAATCCATTTAAGAAACAAATCTATCCTGAACAAACAGGCCTTTAATCTCTTGCATTATCTTCATTGAAGGTGATTTTATTCTGGGATCTTGAGGAAAAAAGGCTTCTATAATTGCATTGCCTGCAGATGAATGTCTGCTTAATGACTTTTTAACCCATTAGCCAGCCATGGGGTAACTATCTCAAAGAAATGTGTTTCCCAGAAATAGGTAGCTGGATAAAAAGAGTCTGCTAGTGTCCTAGTGCACATAAATATTAGACACTGGAAAATCTGTATAGGAAAAAGAGGCTGTAAATGTTCCAACTACTGAGAAGCTTCAGATGAAGAGTGCAGTTTCATAGGCACCAAAGAATCCCTAACCCACAAAGTCTGCCAGTGAGAGTGTATGACCATTCCTCTGAAGAATCTAGGAAATGTGGATCACCATAGGAGGATACTGAGGAGCCCAGTTCACCTTGGCTGAGTCCTTTGGTCACTGAGCTTTTGGACAAGTTGGCTTTGCTTTTCTTCCAGTTCTGTGAATCTGTCCTTTTCTTTTGTTTTTCCTCCAATTCTCTAAAAAACACTTCCCAATTCAGTAAATGGAAGCATCCTGCTGAACAAAATATTTTTTCTGCATTTTGTTTCAGTGTAGAAAAATGAAAACCTGTAAGCTTGATTTCATTTCAACTGTTCTTTGTCTTTATGGCTCAGTTGCTGGACGAACACCAATCATTAGTTGCATGGCTGTATCTCAGTGAAGGCACATTCTCACTTCCCCTGAGAAGCTGGACACTGAACAAGTGTCAGAAAAGGACAATCCCTGCCTCAGAGCTGCAAATAATAAGAAAAAAATTAATCATGCATGGAACTGAAGGCATAGAGAGGTAAAGTGATGTATAAAAAGCCACTTCTGGAAGAACAGGAACAACGAGAGGGTCTTCTAAGTCCAGCTGCACCTAATCCCCCTGTAACTGGCACACTTAGCAGTAGTACAGTTGGGTTCATTCTGTAAGGGTTTATTTCAGCTGAACCAGACAACACATGGCTCTAAATGGCAGAGTTCATTCTGCAATAGCAGGAACGCGTTTGGAAGATGCAAGGCCAAATGCTCTAATGTCGGTTGTGTAGAAATCAAACAGTAGGAGAAATTGTGCTGTTTATAAGGAAGAACAGTATACTGAACTATAGAGAATTATAAGCAGGACAGTAACAATATCAAAAGGATTCTGAATAAATAAAAATAATTCAGGAAAGACTCTTCCCCATTTATTCATGCCTAGTGAAAAGAACCAAACCTACTGAGCATAGAGTTGCCATCATGGGGCTTCCCCTCCCCTTCCCATGCCAAACCAAGACCCATACATACAAAGGTAATTGAAAATAGTCCTCTTCATGCGAGGTGATCTATTCTATAGGCCTATATCAAAGGTTTAAGATTTTAATGGGTAATCAGCCAGCTTGAGACATTCCCTTGAGGTGCCTGCATATTTTGATTGCAGAAGAGCTCAACTCCACTGCTCAGGCTGAGCTCTCTGTGTCTAGTACCTCATATTATTAGACATATATTTTGTATTAATTTATACCTTGGGGAATTATGGCACATTAGTTTCCAACTTGAAGAAATCACCTGTCTCTTTAAATTGACATCAGGTGAGGCTCCTACAGCCACGTAGTAAAAGCTTCCTCACACACATGTATAAGAAAATGTCTCTCTCAGGGACCAAATGCTGATGAAAATGGCCACTTAGAAGCCCTCCACAGCTGCAGTATTGCCAGCTCTTGGCATTCAGGTCTCACAATTAAAAAAAGATCATGAAAAATAGGCTTCATTCTTGTTTGTCTTCTGTTCCTTTTTTTTTTCTTTCTTTTTTTCCAACTTTTCCTCTATCACTGTGACAACTGGAGAACTTCAAACCCTTTAAAAGTGAACACAGTGATTTTCACTGAACCACTTTACTCCAGTGTATGATGTTTTAAGAAAACCATCAAATATTGCAAGGCTCACTAATAAAATCACAGCACCTGGCAATGTGGCTGAATGAACCATTCTCCTTAGGATATTTGTATAGACCAAACATGCTGGCATGAGCAACTATTCTCTTCAAATAGAAGAGATGGAGCCAAAAGGAACGACTACAGTGCATAAGCTGTGACCTGTCCTGACTAAGCTCCTTTTTATATCTGGCTTTGTTGATACTTCCTTGTTTACTCTTCCATGAGTACGGTCAATGTAAGCACATATGCATCTGTATTACAAATCTGCACAGACAGACAGATAGCCAAACACAAACCAGCTGCAAAACAAACAGGTATTGCAATATTATGCTCAAGATAGTAAGTCTGGCTGAGAAGAGCATAAGAACCCAGGCTCAGTGCCTGGCTTATGTATCTGTTTGCTCATCTTACTCAGTGAGAAAACAGAAAAAGCACCATGTGTCCATCCATGAATGGTCACAGATGTGTAGCCCAGCACTATCTCTCACCATCCTCCCCCTTTCAAAATTTCATGGCTGATTTGCTCACCTTTCTTTTATCTTTTTTTGTGTACTTCTTCCTGCTGGCCTGTGTGTCTGCCCTCCTTTCTCCTCAGAAATGGAGTCCAGCTGTGTGCTCTTGGGTACCATTGTGGAAGGCCATCTTCTAGTCCAAACTGCACCATTTAACAGAGTTAAAATGACCTATTTTAACACAGATCAGCCATAGCTCAAAGTGTTCTGGTCGTAACCTAAGAAAGGTGCACATACTCCAGAAAAAAAACACATACAGTTTGAGATCCAAACAAGGGATTAGAACAGGGCTTCCATGAAATCCCAAATGCTATGTCCAACAGTGAAGTTGTCACAACTCCCAAATATTTGCTGTATTTAAATGGGGAAGCATGTAGACTTTTACTATAAAAATTCCCCGGATGCCTTGAATTCTGTGTCTCTGTGTGCATACAACATCCTAAGCCTTCTCAGCTGAAGGTGCCAAGGTCAGAGTCCTGCCTAAGCTCTAAATCCACAAATGAGGACTTCCTCTACTTATGACCTAAAACACGCAGGAGCACATTCTGCAAACAATGCCACAAATGTCCTTCACGTTTTTAAAACATGACCAGAGTAAGATCATACACCCACCTCTCCTATTCATTATTTTGCGGGTAAGAGCACTTATCACTGAAAAACAGCTTCAGTTTGCCTGAGGATACTCAGCTCTACATATCCTCTTTTCAGGAGGCTGCCTAACTTTAAAGCTATACGGGTAGAGAAGAGCACTCCCAAAGCCCTCCCACCGAAGATTTTTCATTTTCCGTGAAAGTATTAAAGATCTTCTAGAGAAGGAGGAAAATTAAGAAAGAATAAGTTGATCCTGAGCCTGTGGTTCCAACACTCAGCTTGCAAAAGGGCACCAAAAATCCTGGTTGTTTTCTCAAGGTTTTTTGTGGATTAAACTGCCATGGGATAAAATACAGCAGCAGCCTGTGATGCAGGGACTGGACAGCACCATTCCTTCTCTGAAGCGAATTCTGTAACAGCTTGGAGAATCAGTGCCCCCTTTCCCAGTGACTCTGTGGTCAACAGAGACCATTCACCACTAGAACCTATTGCCACTGTCTGACCTGTTACCCTGGGAGAATGGTGTCTCCATTTATTTACCCTCAGTAAGCTGAGATATGCAGAGGGACTGAGCTTCCTGCAGTTTAACTACAGGACTAATGGCTAAATTACTCTTTCCGCATCCTCTATTCTATTATTAAAAAGAAAAAGCATGCTCTCAGTTGCATTTTCAGAAGAAAATTTACAGATGCTGACATGTGGGAGAAGCTTCCTTGCTGTGAATTCCTTGCATGAGGGAAGACGCTATTTCATAGTTCTCAGCAAAAGTCCTAAAATTCAGGGAGAGGGAGCACCGATATGTAAAACAACTCACTCATTAGTGTTTCTTTGTTACTAAATTAAGTGTTCCCGCTCACAGCTCTGTTTTAGGCAAAAAGTTCTGCCCAAGTATTGCATATCCTTAGCAGTATCACCAGGACTTTTTTGGAAAAGCCTAGATGCAGATGTTAGGCTTTGCAACAGTCAGAGTTTTGATGTCCACATCCTCGGCCAGAGGCTATAAACCAAGCTTTCAGAAGTGAAAGAGCTGTCTCCATTTCTTGGAACCCTGTTGAAACATTGTAAGAGTGTTTCTCAAAAACCTAGGCTCAGGCCTTAGATTTCAGCGCTTTTCTCAATTTAAAGCTACAAAGCATGCTTAAATATAAACCTGAAAATACAGACCTTATGTTCATGGATATTCTTGTAACATTTGCTTGACCCTGATAAATCCATTTGATTGGGTTGATCCAAACATTTTATTGGTAGATATTTTAATTTTTTCTTTGGTTAAAGGAAAAATTAATTTTGCAAAAAACAGGTATCCTATTATTAGTGAAATACCCGGAAGTGATTTGTACTTGCATTTGCTAAACATTATGGGTTGGTTCCTGTTACTGAATTAAAAGTATCATGGAAGACTTTGGATCTAAATATTAGGAAAATCTCTTACCTCACAGGTCTAGTAGACATTTAATTTAATAATTTGGAAAAAAAATATAAGCTTTTCCTATTTCAAATGAAAGTTTTATTTAATTAATAAACATCTCATGGCTATTTTGTGTCATCACCTCTAGAAAATTCATTCCAAACTTATTAAAACACATGTGAAGATTTGAAATTCTAGACCACTGATTAGTGGAAAATTTTAAGCACACTGGGTCCTGAAGGCAGTTTTTCCTACAGGAAAAGCAAAAACAATATAGAGGTGAAAAGAAGTTATGACAGGCTGTGCATGGACATTGCTAATGGTCTGTGCCTTTGACTCTCCACATTTTCTGAAATTAGTTTAGCCTTCATTTGCCAACTTTTTTGGTATATTGAAGTGGTATATTTTTCCTCTACGTTACCAAAACTCTGCCAGGATTATCTAATACCTGAATTTTAAAAAATGTTTTCTGGGCAGCTGTTAATAGCTGTCTACACCGAAACCTATTCAAAAGCTGCCAGAGTGTCTCTGCGGACACATCTGGCAAGGGCTAGCCCTCACAGCAAACAGACTATTGCTGGTTTGAGAAAGCAGGTTCAGCCGTTTTCCCTTACTCCCAGGTAGGCACAGGCACCGTCATGCTTCAAGCCCATGTCACGTGTAGTCATGGGGCCATGTAGACTCCAGTGCAGTTACTGGTGGTCGGTGGTGCATGTGGATGTGCTGTTCAAGCTGCAGCTAAGGCACTCAAAGAGATTACTGCCTCTTCTGCTGCTCTTCCCCAGCATGCTGAGGGAAGCCAAACCTCCCTGTGCAGTCACTGTATAACCTGCCAAAATGATCTCGCTTAGCCTAACCACGTTTCAAAGTGGTGGTGTTATTTACAGACCCAGCTTAGAGAGCAAACATGCTGGCAGAGCAAGAGACGGTATAACCAGGTATGGGGATGGTGAAGCTCTGGTGACATGCAGACTTCAGTGTCTGAAAGCAGCTGAGCTGTGGTTGGAACAGCACGTTGGACTGCAGCTGGAGAGGTCTGCAATCACACAGATAAATAGTGGCACATCCTTATGGAAATATTTAAAACCACTCAATTTCAAAATAATCCTAATGACCTGTGATTCCTCCTGGGGACTTCTGTGCAATTTAACTGTGGTTATAGGGGACTGGCACTGACTAGGGATGGCTGGTGTGTGGCAATACCTGTTTGTTTGTGGTGAGTGGTGGTGGTGATTCAGCCTGATGTCTACCATATGCCAAATAGCATTAATCCCACAAATACGGAAGGAAAGGAACATTTGGAGAATAGGTTTAAAATAGACAGGGTAGCAGTTTTCTGGAGGGCATGTGGTAAACAGAGGAGGAAATCTGAAGAATAGAGTATGAAAAAAGGTAATCTGGTGAAACCATTTAATTCATAGAAGAGTATAGTCTCAGCTGACAGAGATAAGTCAGAGTTGGGAGAAAACACAGCAGGCTGAGAAGGAAAAGAAACAGAAGCAGGTGACAGAAAGCCTGCTGACCAGAGAGGTTACTGTCTCCAATTCCACCAACAATTGCTCGTTAGCCCCACAGACTGCTGGCTGAAATGGCTGTCTGCTCACACTGTCATGACCACACTAACCTACCTCAGTCAAAATGAATAAAATCAGCCTAAATAGAAAATCTTTGCTGACTGGACTCATTGTGACTGAAACTATTTCAGAACTGTTCACAAAAGCAGTTCACCTTCTAATTTGGAAAAGGCTAACTTATCCCAGAAATAATAAGGACAGTAACGTTATTATTTGATATAAATGCAACCCCACAATGATGTGTGTCTAATCAAAACTACCATCATTCAGCAGATACCCAGCTATGCCTACTTAGTAAGGTGTGGCTGCACAGTGCTGCACAGAAGCACAGCCAGATGACTACACCAGATTGGCCAAGGACACAACTTTTCATGGCACTGCTCAAAGCAGAAGCACATGAGCTTGAAATATAAGTCCTTTCACTAATATGTACTTCTGGAAAGGAATGAATATGTAGAGAAAAAAGAGTGCTCCAGAAATCCTGGCAGATCATCCAGAAGAATGGGAAAAAGGAAGGATCACATCACTTATGCCATCCTTCCCATACACCTATTTAAACATTGGCTACAGACCACTTTCTGAAATGGGATCTCAGGCCAGATGGACTTTGCACATGAGCAGGATTGCAGGCTTTGCAGTTCCATATGCACTCATATGGAAATGATCAGCCATAGTAATGTGGGCAACATCCTCAAGCTTCTTGTAACTCTGTGATGGCAAGTGTTTCCACACTGAGCTTCCACACTGTTTTCCTGAATAAGCTAAACAAAGACCTTGCTTTTATAAATGTTTTTGAGAATACCTTAGCAATGGACATTAGGTATTAACAATGGATTGGGCAAGCAGGAAAGGATCAAAAACCCAGGCAGCTAGATGAAGTTCCAGAAATGAGTAAAACCGTGTACATGTTCCAGAAAGATGAAAGTCAGCCGTCAGTGTAAGTAGCTGGTATGGGCAAAGAACAGCAACATTATTAACTACCTTCTTTCTACAACAAGTATTTAATGGATTTAAGGGGGAACTTCTGCCTTTTCAGATCACAAAGCAGTAGATTTTGATCCACAGTCTTCCATCTGCCCTTTCACATATCGTCAACGTTTGGGTTGAGTTCTGCCTAATTTCTGATATCTAAATAAATTTCAGCTCTTGGAGGAACAAGAATTTATATAAACAAGCAAACACTCAGCTTCTGTCCAAATATGTTATTTTCACTGACATTATAAAGGAGTGAAAGAACAGTAGCAAGAAACTGCAAACATAAGAGTGCAATTAAGTCAGCAGAAATCACTGCTGAGAGGGGCTATGACTGCTGCCTATAAATACATCAGAGGGTAAAGCTGCAGGAAGGGAGACCAGTACCAGGTCTCTCCAAGTGCTGACAGACACCAGCTGGTGGGCTGTGCTGGGATGTGACCTTGCCTGTGGCAAATGAGACCCATCCTTCAACCTAGCATGTTAGCATTAATATACTTCCAGCAAACAGTCTGCACTGTGTACCAAACTGTGCACTAGGGTGGCCAAAGTACAAGTGTGCTTTCTGCAATGTATGATGTGTGAACAGGACTCATCAGCAAAGGGTGAGGTGAATATCTAGCTGCAGTTGCCTAAATCATAGCAGCAAAATCCAGGTATTTGTCACTCTTACCAAAGCTTTTTGTTATGAGCATGTGGGGGAGGGGGGAGGGAAAGGCTTGTCTGTTCCTCTTAGTTTTCACCTCCTTTAGGTTTTATACACGAAGGTCATATGCTCCCTCTGTTTTAATTTTGGTGGGGTTAGCAGGAATGTCCTCTCCCAACTCACCTCTACTGGCATCACTAGCACCAGGCTCCTCAGTGAGAGGTATTATTAGAAAAAATGTAGGAAAATGCAGCCTGCACACTAAAGAATGTAAAACTAGGTACTTAGGTTCATTGAGTCTAACTATATAGACATCGAAGGGGTAATAAAGCTTCAGCTAATAAATGCTAGTAACCTCTAAATGTGACTTAATAGCTTCAATTTAATGACTTTGGGCTATATCCAATGACAGAGTTAGAGTCCCAAAAGTTTTAGGTGACTGGTCTCCAGCATGGAAACTGATTTAGGTGCCAGTGTTCCCCAGAGGGAGGGTTAGCACCTCAAAACAGGACCCAAAACAGCCAGCTCAGTGGGGAGCAGCCTGGAGCTGCTGTGCTCCAAAAGGAACTGAGGGGTGGGTTTCTGTCTTTGAGAGATGCAAAGTCCGCCATCCTCTTCTAAACTTAATATTTTTTTTATTTGAAGGAACAGCATGAGGTTACTCTTTGCTCTTCAGAATTGTAAAGGAAGCAGAAAAAAACTGTCTTAAAGTCTAGTGATTGCCATCTTCATGTAAGAGGTGAGGGTCAATTTCTTTAGATTAACTGATGAGAGCACACACTTGCTAGGAGAATGACTAACCCTCAAGGCAGTGGAAGAAGATTGAAAAGTTTTTCTTCAGAAATGTGATTTTGTTTTTTTTAATAACAGTGTATGTTAGAAGCAGCTAAAATTCTGGCTGCTAAGTAATTGGTTCTGGTGAAGACAAACTAGTGAGAAAGTGCAATTCAGGCAGTCAGAGGTGAATTATATGGCTCTGCAATATATTACATGGCTCTCATCACTTTATGTGATATATGTGTAAATAATTAAAAACTTGAGACTGCTGTGTTTAGGTTAGAAACAGGGGATTTGATTCCTGATACATAATATCTAAAAGCAGATACTTACCAGTCACACCAAAAATTATTAGTGTGTAATCTATGTAAATGAAAAAAATTACTACAACATCTAGTTCCCAAAAGTGAAAGGCAAGCAGACTCAAGTCAGCTCTTTTATTTCCTCTGTTCATGAGTGTAGTTGAGAATACAGTTTACTCAGTCAAGAATCTTCATTTTTTTCCTCCTTTTTTTCTGTCAGGGGCTTTCACTCCCCCCACTGAAGGAAACTAAACTCAGAGAACTTTACAGGCGTTTCTATTGACTCTGTGAATAATCTTGACTCTACGGATTATCCTCAAGCAGCTGTGGAGAACACAAAAGCTTTCCCCAGAACACAGGAAAAAGAATACTGATGCAGCCTGGGGCAGATTTTTTTTTTCCCTCAGCTCTCAAGTGATTTTTTAAGAGCCAGCCAGTCTGGAAAACGATGAATTTGTTTGTAGGAAAGGTAAACACTGCCAAAATCAACAAGTTCCTTCCTTAGGGGCCTGTAGAGCAAATTGGTCCGCAGATTAAGACAGTTCAGTCAAGTCATGTTGGGGCTGACATGAACCCTTCAGGCTCCCTAGCCTTTACCCCAGAAAATATGAAGAGAAGTGATAAATTTCTTATGGAGGAATTATACATTGTAGGCTCAGAAAAATGAAATAAATTAAAATTGATCTCCTCTGTAAATATCCTGGCACAGGATTTGGGGGGCTTAACTGAGACGGCTGGTAGGTTTACGAGTAGTTTCCTTTACACTGGGTCAAATAGGCTCTGTCTTGACTCGCTAGACTGGTATCGGTGAAGGATTTAATGGTGATTAGAGCTGTGTAAAATGATCTCATATGTTGTCACCTGCCAAAGAAATTTCAGTGGGTGAAGTCTAACCCTATTCACAAGTCATTTTTCCAACCTAAACCAGGAAATGTGTTAAACAAGCAGAGCCACAGTGTCTTACAGAGGTGGATTTCATCTTCATGAATGCACAGGATATGTGTGAGAGATGAAGTGAGATGGGAAAAACACAGCATTTTGCAATCTGTTTTGCACTTTTCCAACACTTTTTGTTTCAAAGACATTAAAGAATTAAGACAAACTGGTTTTTAATCCTGGTAAGACACAAAACCATTCATCAGTCTTATTTCATAGATCAAGAAACAGAGGGAAATAGAAACTCATGCCAATTGGCATGTGCCAATTCTGGTACCATAAATCATAAGAAAATTTTATCAGAAACAGTGTAATAGGAAGCTAAGGCAAAATTTTCAAATTACTCTACTAAACAGAGGTGCCTAAAATTTTAGTAAGCAGTTCTGAATACTTTGGCTGGCTGTGGCTGACATGGCCAGGTCATGCACAGTTCAGTCGGACTTTATTGGCATGACAACATCTTCACACACAGCTACAGGAAATCAACAATACAGCTGGGAGGGAACCCAGGTCTCCTGACTAGCAATTCTGTGTATTAATGACAATACTCTGCTTCCTAGTCCCTTACATCCTCACAGCATTTTTCAACCATTAACTAATGCATCAGTGAGGTTTGTTTGAGATGGAGATGCAACAAGCAAGCTCAAAATGAAAAGCATGTAGGGCCACCATTTCAGTGGGAAAAGGTTAACTCACTCTAATTAAATCCCACAGAGAGACTCTGTTCAGAAACCACCAAACTTTAAAAGCAATGAGGGTTAACATCTCATTAACAGGGGGGTTGGTTGCTATAAGGCTGCTATATAAAGATTTTTGATACTTATTTCTGCTGGAAATCAGTGTAGGGGAATATTATATTCAAAAGTCTTTGTCGGAAAGGCTAGAGAACTGCTAATCACTGCAGTTGCACTCTCATGTTGACCTAAATTAGCGTAGCTCTGAAGACATTTCCTTTTTCTGCACATCCATGCATGAGACCCTACATGCTGTGTGAGATAGCCAGAGGGATCTCGCATGTACATCAGGTCATATGACACACACGCATAGCCTTAGGACAGAGCTGTTGCACTTGCTGGCACCAGAAGGGAAACATCAAGACTGCTTGCAGTGGACGTGACGATGCGCTACTCGGAAGCCCCTCACTGTTCAGTCTCCTGTGGACCCAATTCTCTGTCCTGCTCCAGGACTGTAGGCACAGATCCTGAGCACCAGCGGGGATAAATACCACTGAAATTCCTCAACTGCATGAGACACAGATACCACAGCATCAGCACAGCCTAAGCCTTGTTCACAAGGGGTGCCAAGTGTGGATCCAGCATGTAGCAATGATCTCTGCCTTTTACTCAACATAAACTTCTTTGTATTGGCCCTACCATCACAGGACCTCTCCTGACTATATTTTCCATTTATCATTGCCACAGAGAAAAAAGTTTTCACATGGTTGGTATATGTGGAGGTGGTAAAACTTTGCCTACTCTTGGAAGGATTATTGATTTATATTAATGAAGTACTATTTAGGTTGTGAGTGACTAAATAAGAAATGTTAATCAGTTAAAGAGAGACCCAAGGAAATACACACCTCATATATGACTCATAGCCAGGGAGGAGGAAGAACTTATGCCAGCTAGAAGAAAATAACAAACAAACTGTGTACATGTTGTTAGCAATTCGGAAATATATTCCACAACTTTACCCATTGAAGGCTAAATTTACAATGTCTCTCATATGTTAGATGAGCGAAGGGCTCATTTCTAACATAGCCATAGGTTAATAACTTTAGTTAGTTTCTCATACAACTGAAAAGCAGCAACAGGCACAATTGTTGTTATCGCCACAGGGTGGTAACAGAATTCAGTGAATTCCAGAGAAAAATACTTAAAATGTCAAAACATAAGCTTAACTGAATAAAAAGTTGAAGTGTAAGCCCAACCCAGAGAATGGAAAAGTACTGGATAAAACATTGGAAAATATACTGCAGGGAACAATCCCACTTTGGCAGTGGGATAGACTAAATGACCTAATACAACTTTTCCATCCCTAATTTATATGATTCTATGATTCAACAAAAACAAACTGTGAAATTAAAAAGTGAAGCAAGTCTATAACCTGGCTACCATATTTTATAAATGTACATATACACATTTCTATAGGTATTTAAAATAGTGACTGTCTTGGCACTAGTGCTTCAGGAGATATGTGCAGACTGTCAGATTTCCTCTTAAAACATTCATCTGGCTGCCAGGCTGAACAGATGCCAGCAGCCTAAAAGATAGACCTAAGAATAACCCTGAAGACACTCTGAAAAAAAATAATTGCTAAAACTGAAAAAGTCAATTATGTTGACCGCTATGGGCTAAAACTTTGGTTTCATTGTGAAAATGAAGGCAAAGACCAAAAAAACCAGGAACAGCAGGAAAGCTGGGCCCTCGATGTGAGCGGCTCTGTTGGAGAATGGATGTTCTTAGGCATTTACTGTTCTTTAAAATGTTGTGCTTCTCCTCTGTGGGGAAACAGGAGCAGTGTTAAGTGTTGTAGGGAAGTCATTATAGTGCATTGTTTATAAATACACAGCTCAGACTTTTACAAATAAAGTTCAACACCTGAACTGACAGTTAATGGGTAGGGTGATCAGAATACATAACATTCCATTCCTCTTCTTACTAGGTAGATGCATATGAACAAAAAATTAATAAAACATAGAATACGTCCAAGGCCCTTCTCTTTTTTTTTTTTTTATTTTATTATCTTCTTTTAAAGGAAATCACTACTCTCAAAAGACTGCAAAGTGAGATTTATATATTTAGGTTCTCTTAGCTCAGTATAAAAGTATTCCAAATGAGAATATGCACTAACAATGATTGTCCTGTTTTCTGAGAAGGGAAATACTGACTTTCAAATGTGCTTCCCCATGCAGATAATCCTGTGACCACGGAGGTTCCTGCAGTTGTAAATAATTTGAGACCACCTGGACATGTCTAATACAGACAGCCTGGGGAAATAAGTCATTCCGACAGAAAAACGCAGTCTTCTTACTTGAGTCCCTCGGTACAGATCTGTAGCTCTAAGGCTAATCAATTAGCTCCCAGAAGAAGAATGGGTGGCTCTGTTCTGGAGTACCAGCTTCAGTGCCTTTCCAAACAGTGGCAGAGCCCTGTCATCCTGCTTTAAATAAGGAACAAGCTTCACCACTGAGGAGGACAAGAATATGGTTTAAACAAATAGTTTATTAAAGAAGCGATTCTAAAACAAAAGATTCCTCCTTTTTTTAAGGAGTATTTCTTCCATCTGAGAAAAACAGCTACTGTGAATTGCATTTCCACAACAGTGAGCTTCCAATTATTAAAGATTTTTTTTTCCTCAAAGGAAAAAAAACCACTAGAAGGGTTGAGAAAAACAAATGCTGGACAGACCATCTTCAAGGAGATGCTTACCACTGGAGTTGGATAAAACAAATTTACCTGGGAAGGTGGCTTAGCAGTTTCCTGTTGGTAGAATAGAAACATTAGGTCCATAAAACTGCAGGCTACTTCAGCTGCTTTTAAACCCTTTTAAAACTGCCTTATTCATTACCCTCCCACTTCTCACATCTGCTTTAGCCTTTATTCTACAGGAGATGTTAACATAGCAGTCAAATCCTTACAGAATCTCACATCTCATGACTTAAGAATATTTTCAAAAGCCTCCGAGAGATATAGGAGCCAATACTACTGATTTTCAGTGGGGTTTGGGCTCCTGGGACAAGATTCACAAGTTGTTTTAGAGAATTTCTATTCTGAGAGTCAGAGTTCCCACTGCTCTGTCCCAGCTGGTGGTGGCCCTGGAAGCCACAGTTCTCAGTAGCACAGGGAGCATTACTGGCTGCAGAAAGACCAGCAGAAGCCCCAAGAAGGAATTTGATGCTAAAGACGGAAATGCCATAGCTTGTCCCCTCATCTACAGCTAGCTTGGTTTGTCTATCTGCAACCTGCTGCATTTGTTTGTCTACTGTAACAATATTCAGTTGCAGATATGTTAATACCGTAAGCTTTCAATACTAGCTTTGCAAGTTCGGACTTGTTGACCTTCACAGATCTAAAATAGCTGCTTGACTTGTGCAATTCCTTTGTACAATTCATGGAACACAAACACGTCCCCAGTAAATCAGCAGCCACATAGAAGAGAAATGCTCCACAAGGCTGAGCCAGAGGACATTTTGTGGGTTTAGTTCTAACTCACAAGGCGAGGAAAGCTCCTGGCTCCACTCGTGTTTCACAGCAATGAACTTTGCAGAGCTAAGGAGCTAAGCCTTCCACAGAAAAATGGAGGGAAAGAAGGGAAAGGTAGAAGCAAAAAAAAATTCCCTTATAGTGTTATGATTAGGGCATTTATTTCAAAGATCCACATTCATATCCCTCTTTGGGTAATTGAATCTGAGCCCAAGCTTCTCTATGCATATGCTTTTGGGTATCTGGGGACAATGTTTCTCAATTCCTCAGATCTTTCCCTTTCCATTAATTAAGTAGTCTGCACTTTAGGGTAGAGAGAAGAAAGCAAGAAATTAAGTGAAGGAAAAAGCTGAAGGAAAAAACACCCCCTAACTTGCCAAACAGAACATTTTCTTGAGAAGTAGGACACCTGGAGCTGAAACAAAGTTGGATGCACCCCACTCTCCAGGGCTATGTTCTCTAACCAGGCCATTCTCCTGCAGCTGAGACATGCTAGAAAACATGTAGGAAATTTGAGACTGGACTGACTGCATCTACCCATAAGGAAAAATAAGATACATGTAAGGATGAGCTACATGGACCAAAGTACTACTACTGCAAGGATTTTAAATAGCAAAGAAGCAAAACCAGAGGGGATTTTGATAGTGATGCACAGACGGCTAAGGTGGTACTTAGTCTTTGGATTTAGAAGAAACAGGCTGGTGATGTAGATCTCTACTTTAATCACAAGGGTTTACATAGGGTCCCTTTGGAAAATGAGCCTCCACGTACCCAGGTTCTTTTTGAAGTGGGACGTGGGTCCTTCTGAACTTGCCTTCACTGTGCAGTACAGTGCTGTGCAGAGATACCCCAATGAGTGCTAGACCTGGAAGCGCTATGGCTGTGCTAAGTAGGTCCAAGGGTCTTTGGCTCCAAGAGCACTGGACTTGGTGGATGCCCCAACTTGGGCCAACAGGGCTCAAATTCTGTTTTCTGTTTATGATAGTTAATTACTACTTTTCATGCCTATATCTAAAATCTAGCCCTCAGGCACCTCTTAATTGTACTTCACAGTACGGTGTGTACATCCCCATTGAATATATTAACCATAGTCCTTTGGTCTTTCATATCTATCTTCCCTATAAGTTGTTTATGGTCATTTGGTGCAGCACACACAGCTAGTCTGAGTAACTATAGTAGGAAATTTGGAGGAACATGCAATTCTCTTGCAAACAAAACATTTGGTGAAAATGGGGAAGATTCTCAGTGTTGCAATATCTTATTTCAAACAACACATTTTTTATTATTTATTATTTTAATGGCTAAAAACATAATTATATAAAGCACCAACACTGAAATGGTTTTCTTCTCTTAGAAAGTTGTAAAACTTTGAGAGTTTGGCCCCACTTGGAACAACGCCAAATTTTTGAAAACTTGAAATATTTTATAGAATGGAATGTCAGCTTTCCTCATACTTACAGTAACATGCGATTTAGGCCCCTAGCTGGAGTGAACTATCTGGTTTTATGGGGTCTGCCCAGATAGTCTAGATTCCTTGGTCTGAATCTGCAAATGTTTTTACCCATGCTCAACTTTCCTACTGTGTGTGGTCCCACTGAAATCAATAGGACTCCTCACAGTGGTTAAATTAAACATGAGCATGAGTGTTTGAGTGCGAGTGCCTCATGGCCCGAGACTGCATATTCCCAAGGAAGAGCATGTTATCTGGGGAGAGGGAAGGTCCTCCGAATTACCTTACACACCTATCATTCTGTCTAAACAATGCAAATGAAAATAATAGCGTCACATTTTCAAGCTCAAACTCCAGGTCTGGAGGCTTCATTATATGATGCCAAGAATCATAATAAGTCAAGAACCTTAGAATAGGCAACAAATGTTTCAAATTATTCCCGTATTTTCTTAAGTTGACTGGACAGGGATATTTTACATGGCTCTTAATTTATTATCTTTCATAATAAGGAATGTTACTGCAGAAATATAGCATTATGGAATATTGCTGAACATATTATTAAATCTAATCATGGTAAATGGGTTTCCTTTCCAAAATTGTATGGTCCTGTCTATCTTTCTCGAAGATATTTGGGTAACTGGTGGTTTCATTCGTCATATATTTCAAGCTCTACTAACTATGTTATGAAAAGATCTTTACAAAATGGGCGCTCTGGTGGGTTAGCACTGCTTCTCCTGGGTGGAGGGTAACCAGTGTTGAAGCAGAGGGACCATAATGCTGCTGAGAAATTCCAACAGTCCAGGCTTTTATGTTCATCTCAAATAAGACAAGAAGTCTACTTTTTTAAGAATTATTAGTATCAGGAATACTGTTCCTTCTTATTAGTGTTTGGGTTTTAAATAGCACCAGTTTTAAAACAGTCATCCTTTTTATTTTACCATTGGAAAAAAACATCACACAGAATCACACAAAATCAAGTTTAGTACGAAGTAATGACTGGTCCCAAACCTCGCATTATACAGAGGAAAATTCTGTAGTCAAATAACAGCTGCCAGCTGTGATTTTGAGCCAGAACAACAGCTTTTCTCAGCAATGTGCTGGGAGATATCTCTAAAGTGTGTGGGATGGTGTACAGCACTCAACGGGAATAGGCTGTGTCACTTCTGCAATGAGCTGAGCAGAGCGAGGGAAAGTGGAAGCAGAAAGACGAGGACAAAAATAAGTACCTGTGCCCTAGCTTGCCTCAGTGTAATCCAAAGAATGTAAATCATCTGCATTGCAGCCATTTTTAGGATTTTTGCCTTCCCTCTACTACCAGGCTGGAGCAGCAGCTTATGCAACTGTGTCTTAGGTCCGAAAGGAGAGAGGAGTGAGAGCAGGGGCAGCCATACGGGCCAGCCACTAACAAAAATGCTTCCAAAAGTCCCCATGAAATATTATCTCTTGCAGGCAGCTGTTCAATACCTCATGATGTGTGTTAGGCACTGCTTTCCTGCCAGCCTACTAGACTGCACAGCACATTCACCTCAGCTTGGTTTACTTTATTAGATTGTGAATTAAAAAGCATTATTCTCGTTACTCAGCAGATAGCTTCCCTTACCAGTGACTCACTGCTGCTCTCGTAACCCTCATGTACCCTCAGCACCACCCAGGCCATAATTTGTCTCAATATATCACGTAGTGTCAAGTGCCTGGGAATGTAGTCTGATCTGTTACATCTAAGTAAACCATAGGTTTGTCTTATGCATAGATACGTGCTGAACAGAGAGTAGATCCCTTCTGGAGATGACAAAGCCAAATTTGTCACCATTTTGGTTGGAAATGTCTTTTGTCTGCCTGCATAGAAAGTTTCTGTTTGGTGACATTGTGACTTTCAGGAATTTAAAGCCAAATGAAAAAAATAGATCCTGGATGTCCCTGCTCACTGAGAGCAAGCCCCTCATACACCACCATAGCCCCAGTCTGATCGTGAGCTGGTACACAAGCACACAACATGCAGAAGAGTCCAAATAGCATCAACAATTGTTAATCTACTGAGGGTTTTAACAAAATAATGAAAGAGAAACAAATCTTCCATGTGAGCAAGATGAATAAACAAATAAGATCCACGAGGAATAATTCAAAGGAAGTTTGCAATAATTTTCTGTTGTTTGGATTAGTTAGTCCAAGTAAAAATTTCTTTATTCACAGTTTTAAATCCAAGCTATCACTGAAGGACTGTTCCACAAGGCTCAATCATCTCCTACATAACTGTAGTTTGGCGAGTGGGTTCAACAGAGCTCAGAGAAAATTTTGTTGCTCACCCTTTAGTATGCAAAGCGTCATTACAGGCCAAATCTGCAAACTTTCTTCTAAGTAACCTCTTCTTTTACTGACTAATGCACATTGGTCTCACTCAGAGAACTGAAATTAGAAGGCAATCATTCCTTGGTTAGTCAAGGTGAAACTCTCTGAATTATTAAACAGTCCAAGACCACCTATGAGTCTAGCAGAAGCTCACACATAACATGGAGGAGGGACATAGTTTTGGAGATCTGTGACCTCCTCCAATTTTTAGCTGTATGGTGTAATAGTTACAATTAACTGGTAATGGGCAAAATGGGTGTCCTGACAAAAAAAACCACAGACAGCAGCAGCTTCTCTTGCCTGGGCTACAGCTACTTACCACCTCAGGGGGTCAGAAAGGAGTTCTTATTTCTGCCACCGCCACAACAAATATGGGGAGACACATACCAGTCTCACCACACAAGCCAAAGTATTAACTAAAAGATGACTATAATGAATGTCAGCAAGATCAAATTAGGGTCAAGGTAGCTTGATGCCATGCTTGCTTGCTGCTTACTCAGAAATAATTTCCTCTTTATATGACTTATTTGCTCAAATGAGGTTTGTAAGAGCTCTTATCTGACTTAGCCTCCAGCCAATGATGTCTGCCTTGCTGGGTCAAATCATGCAGCCGCTGAACCCAATGGGAACATTCCTTGTGATTCCAAATAGGGGCAAAGCCTGAGTTACCATATACTATAGTATATATTTTCCTATACAGTTACTATGTACTAGGTGCTCCCCACAAATGAAAAAATCTGCCCATTAATAAAAATGAAAATCAACTAAAATTATCTGAGTTGCAACAACTATTTTCTTTGTGAAGTGATCATTTGTTCTCCTGAAGAGAAGCTTATCCAGACAACCAGCTTCATCTGTCCTTTTAAGTTAAAAGTCACTGTATTTCCCCACTAAGACTGAGGACAAATAGAAGCACTAGCTCCTAAGAAAATTATACCAAGAACTTGATGATTTAGTATATTAAGCAGATTGAATCAGGTTTCCAAAGAGTTTCTGCTGAGTTTTCAAGCCCTTTTAGACTTGCATTTACCTATGAGTTCCAGGTTTTCCTGTTGGAGTTTGGAGCCATTTGCTGAAAGACAGAAGGAATCCTGTATTTATCATGATACATGACATATAAATATACTTCCATTTGTATCTTAACCTCATAGTGCCCCACTTTTCCATCATCCTCAAGGTGCTTTTAGATTCATTTGTTTATGTATGTCTTCTCTTTTTTGAAAAAGTCTGCTTTTCTTTCTACATTCCATTAGTTTTTGGCTTCTCCATTAGCCTTCAGATATGAGTGTAGTATCTAATTTTACAAGACTATGGAATAAGCATTGTATGAACTTTTTGATTTTTTATATATATACCATTTTCATTTATAAGTAGATGTTGAAAATATGTTCATTACTTCATAATGAAGCCTAAAGTCTTTCACCTTTGCTCACAAAAACACACAGTGGTTTCTGCAGTAAGCCTCGCTGAAGCAGTTGTGTCAGTGCGCCCCAAAGAACTGAAGTCAGCAGAACAGAGTCCCAGCTGAGTACCCTGTTTTCTAGCTTGAATCTCCATTAACAAGATTGCTTTCTCTTCCTTATATTCTTTCTGACATTCTTGATACACACCTATCTTCTTTCCATATACAAAACTTGCTCGCATCAGATTCATTCATAGCTCTTGCCTCTTCTTGAACAGACTGTTGATTTCATGCTGTTCTCTTCCACCGTCTATGCAATCTACCTTTTGCTATTTCATGTTTTAATAGTGCCTTGCTTTTACAGTAGTCATGCATGGTGGAATCCTTCCCTGGGAGGGACTGTACTGCTGGATCATTGACAGCTCAACAGCAGAAAGGAAAGCTGCAAGTGCTGCTGCTGGAAAGCTATGTACAAAGTGCAGCCTAAATAAGAATTCTCTTCCTCTGAGAGAGTTTTACATTTCTGCCAAGGCAGAGATAGCAGTACCAGCCCAGTTCACCTGGTCCAACCAACCTGCTGTGTCTCGTTTGATGCAGTCCAAACTAAATGTGCCTTAGTAATTGTTTCTTTACCCAGAGACATAAATAATGACCACCTATTGGAACCTCAGTCCCTAAAGTGTTAATATAGAACAGATACCATAGAAATCTGCTTTTTTGTTTGGGTTTGTTGGGGTTTTTTTCACTCAATGACTAGCCATCACTGCAAGAAAACCCCAATTCCTTCTAGCCTTAGAATTTAATTCTTTATTCACCCTATGTCCCTTAATAAATATGTTCCTTTGGAGTGCTAGTTTTATCCAGCTAATACCCAACTGCTGCTGAGTTAATCAAACAGCAGCAGCAAGGGGGCAAAGGCAGAGAACAGACCTGCCACTTACGTGCTTTGCAGCCAGTGATGGGCAGGCACTCAGCCTTGCTTCAGATAAACAGCTCAAAAATTAGATCCTTATACAGACTACGTTTCTGTTTCTCTGTTGGAAAAAAAAAAATTAAAAGGACTGAAAAACTTGAGTAATGAGACTTTAAAGCAGTATTTTGGAAATATAAAAAAAAAATCCACACACACACAAAAAAAAACAGAAAACAAAAAAACTATTCATCCCCAACAAGGGGACACAGACTCAAGAGACATATTTTTATAAGTTTCTGCTTTGCCTCTCCCCATCTTCCCTTCATTTCTACCCAAATCCCAAATGATTTTGTTAGAGGTAGAACAAGGGGAAAGGAATTTTCCATAGAAATGGAATTTTTTAGGGAAGTGATTACTCACTGACCCAAAATGTGTCACAGAAGGACCTCTCTGTGCATGAAATTCAGCCTGACTACGAGCACGCTTCTGGAAGGCTTGAGGCTTCCTGGAGCTCTGCTGAGACTGGCAGGTTACAGTGTTCAAGCAGCTCTATTCAAATTCACGACAGAGCTTTCATGCTCCCTGGTCATCTGATTCTCCATCCTGCTCAATTTCTAGCACCCTTTAGAGAAGAAATGAAAAGGGCAATATTTCATTCAACAGTTGCTACAATCAGATGCAGCTTAAAGAGGCAACTTCAAATAATGTTGCTGTCACTGTTGTTGAAAGTGCCTCCTTCACAAGAATCTTTTCTGTAATTGCCTTCCAAATAGGCCTGGAATAAGATTTCCAAATATTGAAGCTTCCCCTGAACCATAAATTCTAATTTTTAGTCATCTCTGGGTAAAGCTGATTCACAGTCAAATGCAAAATACGTCTGTTCTAATTAAGTGATGGAGTTTGACTCTCCCAGTTTCTCACCCTTTTCTATTCAGTCCTGTACAAGATGGAATAGAAAACTTAACTCTAGATGTTGGAGACCAGCAAACTGAATAGCTGTTAAAGAAATAAAGCAGGCCTCTTAAAGCAACTGATTTTCCTTCCATCAGACAAAATCCTATGCAATGGAGACCTCTTAAATGAATAGCTGAGGAAGTTGGTCTCTAGTGCATCCAGCACAATGGGTAAAAGAACACTGTTAAGTTAATCTATTTTCAGCAAATCAAACCAAAATATATTTCATATAATGTGATAGCCTGCTTAAATGAATATCACTCACTCAAGAGAACTGCTAAAGTATTTTGGTGCAATGTGGATACATATTTAACAGATTTATACTTCAGGTGTAATAGCTCTTTAGAGATTTACCATGCTTATGACTTCAAAATAAGGCCCTAAGACTACTGACTACTAATAGCGACTTTATTGATGTCTTTTCCTGTGCAGAAGAAAAACTGTGTAGTACACCGATATTGACTTTCACAGCTCTGACTACTCTATGTACGTGTTTTTTCTTGTTTTGAGGGGACTTCTGACTTCATTGTATTTCTTATGCAAAGCCAGTAGAGCTGTCAATGTCCCAAAAGGACTTGGGAAGCCAAAAGGTTATTTGAAAAAGAAATCAAAACTCTGCTCAAAAAAATTAATTTTTCCTCTTTTTCCTTCCTGAATGAAATTGTTTGGGATAAAAGCATGATTCTAGTGTGAATGGGACCTCTGTAACTTTATTGAGTTTACTAATTTTATAAAATTTGTAAGTTGCAAGTTCCCTAAACTCCTATGCGATGTCCAAAATGCTTTGTATCAGTCAGGAATCAACATATCAGTTAACATTCCATCATCTACAAATTATGTGCATATCTTTCCTGAAGAAAGTTCTTGAAAATAGAGATTCCCTGAACAGGAGGACTCAGACCTGCTAGAGGACAACATTCAGATCCTCTCCTGGAAAGCCCCCATCACAGTCATTTGTAAAACAAATCACTCCAATGAAATATGTCAAGTCAGCTGACCTCTAGTGTCAAGAAGGAATGAAAAAGAGAAGCAGCCTCTTAATTAGGAAGGCTCCAAATTATATAAAAATTCATAAATCAATGGCAATCACTCAGAAGCTGATAGGGAACCAGACACTTACCGGTGAATTAACATAACTCACTTCATTCAACTGCCACTCTTAAACAATTTCTGTCAAAGATTTTGGACCAACTTTCAGGAATGAAGCATATTGCATGATGCAGTTTGGAAATCCCAGGCGTATGGATAACTGT
This sequence comes from Harpia harpyja, assembly GCF_026419915.1. Taxonomy (NCBI): domain Eukaryota; kingdom Metazoa; phylum Chordata; class Aves; order Accipitriformes; family Accipitridae; genus Harpia; species Harpia harpyja. Next base: position 94,660,441 of record NC_068940.1, on the reverse strand, counting down.
AGCATCATTAGTGATTGCAGATCACTTTCATATTCATATTAATCATTCTTTCTCCTAACCTTAGTACAATTAAAGGATACAGCTGTCATTAAGAGGTCTATCTCTCCCACAAAAAACCTTCACATTCTGAGAAAAAAATACAAACCTGTTTTAGAGCAGAATTAAAATTTGAAATATTTTCACAAGGAGGAATTTCCTGGAAAAAGAAATAAGGAAAAAAATGTGTCTCTGCTTCCTGGTTGATAAAAGTTTTCCACAGCAAATGAAAATGGCAAAGCCTGATCATATGGGAAGTCAGAGAATTCTGACATATTTTTTTCCTGTAAAAAAATATTGATTTCGAAAAAAGAATTCTCTTTCAGATAGTCACTTCCACAAAAAATCCCTGCTCAGCCTCTGTTAAGTACAAGCGGCTACCCACATTCTCTAAAAAGATGACATAAATTGCATGAAAAGATGCCTTGAATTATGTTGTACATTTCACTGTAACACAAAATGTCTTACTACTGCTCTGTAGTGGTTAGCAGTACCTGCTTGACTTAGAGGGGAAATGCAATGGAAAAGAGAATTCCCAGTAAAGCATCTTCAAGAACTACTGATACCATGAGGCGATGTTTTCTAGATGTACTGACATAAAATATAGTAGAAATGTGAAACTTGCTATTTCAGCAATGTCAGAACTTCTTCCATCACCAAATGCTGATATTTCAGCAAAATACATATGATTCTGTAGTGTGTTTGCATTTCACTTGAAAAATAAAATGGATAGGGTGAGTGTTAGCAGAGAAGTTCTGCTAAAGAGTGAAAATGGTTGGCAGAAGTTCAATTCTAAAACTGTTGTTTGTCCCTATGGGACACATATCTACCACTACAGAAGCAGACACTCTCCAGATCTGATCCGGGAAAGCAGTAAAAGCTCATCACAGTGAGAATAATCTGACTTTGCTCCCAAAGAGAGAAAACACAGATTCACCAAGCTATATACCACCTGGAAGGGCTTTACAGGTCAAACTTCAAATATATTCAATGCGAAAAGAGTTTATTTTCTTTCTACCTCCAAGAAGCTCCTTATTAAAACTAGCTCTGTTTGTGGGATTTATTGCACCTATACCCATTGACAGAGCCTACACAAAGCTACTTGTGTTGTTGTGAGGCCGTTAGATATGCTCTTAGATGAACATATGAAGAAGACATCACCTGCGCAATAGGTTTCTTCACCCAGCTGATGGCATTTCATTGTTTCCCCATCTGGAGACAGAATGAGTATGCCAAGGATCTTAGGAAACAACTCTATGAGATAAGATATAAGGGAGCTTTTGCCAGCTTAAGCCAATGCAAGGTGCGGTGAGATTTTCCAGCTGGAAGTTGTTTTTTCTGCCTCGTACATGTGCACTCGTAGCCAATGTGTGAATTTGTCATCAGACTCTAACAAATTGCTATTTGTTTTGCAGTCTGCCTATGTCATCCCCAGCAAAAATGAGCAGAGTGCAGAGCAAGAGGCATTGCAGCTGGCGTCGCAGTCCCCACTGACAGACATGAGACAACTGCTAGGATTTAGCACCCCCTTCTCCCCACACAGGCTGATCCTGCATTAGAAATTTGCAGCCAGGTCTCTTCACACTCTTTTGCATGTATGTGCATTTTAACCCTGGCTTCGGGAGAGATTTCATTTTTATGGCCACAATTGCTCAGTCCTAGCAGAGAGCCAGGCAGCATACCCAGAAATAACTTGAGATGACCCAAACCGTCTCAGGTAAAATCATCCTGCATGCAACAGAACTGTGCTGCTCTCCCAAGACACATGTAATCAATGCCAATTACTCATTTCTTTATAAGGCAGTATTAAGAGATCGCATTACACAGGTCACAGGGATATTGTCAATCTTTCAGTTTCTCAGACTACAATGGAAGTAATCTCCACAGAGCAGCAAATGATGATAGGTGAGTAACCTAAACCAGGAGATTTCTATGTTTCAGGAATATCACTGGAAGGGCTTTCCCTAGCTATAAGAGCATACATTGTTCTTTGCTCTTTCTCAAGACTTATATATATATATATCTATATATATATATATGTCCCTTATACATTTCATGAGCATTACCACGAAGAGGAACTCTTTCTATCCTTTGCTGCTTACCAGCTTACCACTCATCTGGCAGTAGTCAGCAGTCCTCCCTTCTCCTCCCCTCCCCTCCCCTCCCCTCCCCTCCCCTCCCCTCCCCTCTCCTCTCCTCTCCTCCAGCTCAGTATACATATTTACCTAACAAGCCTCCCCATTTTTTCAGCTGAAGGAAAACTTTATCATGGAGGAGTGGAGAGCTGAAAGGACTCATAAATAGGCTATTCCTCTCTCTGACCACCTTCTATCTCACTTAGGTGAACTATGATGATGTCCCAGTCCAGTCTATAACAGCCAGATCTCAATGTCTCGTATGGTCTAAACATCACCAGATTCATGTGACGCACCAAGGAAGTAGGTGATGCTTTACCATCTCTTTCCCCATCAGAACTGCAGACCAAGCACTTATATGACAGGGCCATAGGTGGAAAGACTGTGAAGGTACCCTCCTTAAAAAAAAAAAAGAAAAAAAAAGTAGTTCTTTTTTTCCTTAGCACCTTAAAAAATGCTAAGTTCACTGGAAAAAAAAAAATTCTGCAGTGTGAGTTTCCTGGTGCTCAGTACAAGCTGAAATTAGAGGATGACCCCATAAGCACAAACATACCTTTACCAACCCTGACTATCAATGAAACTTTAGGGTGAGAAATAATTTTCTGCTGCAAAATAAAATGTCCCATACATTGCCTTTTGCATTAACAGTTTACTAAACACAATTATGTGGCAGATCATTTCAGTGATTTCCTCAGTGAACCTGAAAGGAAAGAATTAGCTCTGTAAAGTGAAATTAAAGTCTTGCATACATGCCTAAAGCAGCCCTCCTTCTCTCAAGGTGCCTCTCTGCCTTGTCTCCCCAGCCCTCAGGAGAGAGAGGAAGCCTCACCTCAGGTTTGCATCACTAGGCAATGGAGCTGTATGGTAGAAATGGCAATTCTGAATGTCAGCTCTCTAATAGCTTTCTGCAAAATGAATCTATAGGCAAACCTAACAATGTATTTTGAGAAAATTCTTCACAGCAGGCTTTATCCTGAAAGATTTCTGGGCAGACATAAGAAGAACTGGGGAAATCTTATCTGAGCAGTTAAAATTACCTTCAGGAAACTACAGGGTACATAAGCAGCTTGCTTCTGGCTGTCCACAGGCACCTGCAACTCCCCTGAGTTGTGATTCATTGCTACCAGAGAACTGAGCAGCAACTGGACCCAGCTGGGTAAATTCTCTGTGTAGGAGTAGCCTGCATTGCATGACCAAAGAGTGGATGAAACATAATGCATAGCCTGCCTGCTCCCCAATTGATGCAGACTGTAGCCATCAGTTTTACTGTCTCATATTCCACTCTATAGGAAGGGAGAAGAAAAATATCAGGCTGCCAGGTAAATATCTCATGTTTCTCCTGAGAAGAAACTAGCTGCTGAAACTCACAGAGGTGTAACTGAGTTCTGAAATCTGCCTTTAATGTGGCTATTTTTCTCTCTTAATCTTCGTCTTTTGGGGTTTTTATCACTGCCAGCAGTCACAACTTGCCTTGGAACATGATCAGTTCCAAGTTTCTGGGTTTTGGGGGATAAGAAGGATCAGAGAGGCAGAGTTTATGTCACTGCCTACTGTTAGCTAAATCTTCCCATTGAAAAGCAGAGGGAATTTGCCTGGACATAGGACTGAAGGTGATGGGGGACAAAAAGTACAGCTGTATCTATACTACATGGGTTAAGAGGTAGGATTGCCCTCAGATGAAAGCCCACATACTGACCAGCTGCCCTGGCAGCCAAAAGGCACTGCTACAGCCAGCAGGGTGAACCCCTTTGCAGGCAGGGGAGAGAGAAAGGCTTCAAATTCATTTCCTTTAAAGCCAGGACATCCTTTTACCCTGGTCAGGTGAAAGACAGCAGGGATCTGGATACTCTTCCTTACCCAAGTTTTTCTCCTAATGAACCAGGTCATCTTGTTTCCATCTTGCATTTTACAGATTCTCCAAATGAAGGAGAAAGATTTCTGCCTTAAGGCTCCTTCCTGAGTTATACAAAATGAATCATGATTTTATGCAAGAAAAAAAGTTATCTCTTGTCAGAAAAAAGAAACAAGGAATGTCAGAGATTCAGCAAATGCAATATATGAACTTCATGACTCTTAAAATAAAATAAAATAAAAATCCAGACAGCACATTGTGTCTTGGGTCATTTAAAATCAGTGCCATTTTTGTTCTTGGCTATGCACCCTACCCTGAATTCACAGTAGCTGCTGTCATGGCTCTTTGTTCTTAAATCTCTGTGAAGCATTGCAAAGATGGAAGCTGCTCTACTTCTCCGCCCTCACTGCCTTCACGTTTATTCTCCTTCCCTCACTATTATTTCTCTTTTTTTTTTTTTTTTTTTATCCACTCCTCCTTGCTCTCCCCTTCAGCTCGCCACTCCTCCCTAGTCACTTTCAGCCCTGTCCACTGGTCTCTGGTCCTCTCAACTCTTCATATTTACATCACTTGTCTTTCCCCCTTCCTGCCTTCACTGTTCTGCTCCATGCAGCTCACCTGTGCTTTCTTGCTCCACAACAGCAGTTTTACCTGCTAGATTAGAGCATTAGCTAACACTGAATTATATTTCACATTGAGTGTAGCATGATGTTATATCTCACAGAGACCCCAGGACCTCTGCTATACGTACAAGCTTGAACTGTTCATGCACAGTTTTGTTCTGGTAGGCTGTAAGTGGAAAATAAGTTAAAAAGGAGTAATTGTAGTGTGTCAAGGAAACAATTACATGTGAGATGAAGAAAAAGTGTGGAACAGATGGAATATCTGGACATCAGAAAGGAAAATAAAAATAGATTTTATAAGACTGCCTTTAAACAGTGGTAAAAGGATGGCAAAAAAAAAAAAGAGGCAAAGGGGAAGAAACAAAGAGAAGCAAAAAGTAACACTGGAAAACAATTTTTTTTTAGAACAAGAGGAAAATCAACAAAGGAGAGGAGCATCAAGAAAGGGTTCTCCATAACATCACTATAATAGTTTGAAAATACTCAGCCTCCTCAAAGCAAGCAATCTGGTACAAAGCCAGCAGTACCGGTGTCGTAGTGACAGGGCCAAAGAAAGAAGATCAAGACCCTTGCACAGAGAATTAGATCTGATGGAAATGGGGGAGGAAGGATAAAAATTATTGAATGAAAGTAAGAAGACAGAAAGCAAAGTGCATCAAGATCTAGACCTAGGATTCATTTTATGATTCTAAAAATGTGATGGGTTTTCTTCCTATTAGTGACTTTTGGGGTCCCACTCCTACGTTGGTTTCAGAAGAACTGTGCTAACAGGCAAGGTGCAACAGTAGCTGCCTAATCCTGACCAACACTCATTGAAACCAGATGGTTTTCCACTGGCTTCTGCAGGAACCAGATTGGACCCTAAAACAAAGTAATTTGTGGTAATGGTAGTACTGCTGATTGATTGGGTATTTTGCAGGGAAACTGCTTTTTTCAGAGAATGGTGATTCATCAGGACAGACTGTTTCTGCAGCTACACTGAAGATTGAAAAGGTGGCATTTCCAAGATGAAAAAGAGAAAAATCTTAATAGATTGTTGGCTAAGACAAGTGACCACTCATTTTACTCATCCAGACTCAGCTCTTGCCTGACTGCTTAAAACAAGTCATTTGCATCCTCATACTCACCGTATCAGGAGCTTGAACCTTCATTTCCCACATTTAGGTATGCCCAGGTAAAGGTGCTTACAATGCCTTGCTTCACAAACTTGAAAGAACAGCCACTTCGGGTGGCTGCAGGAAGAGTGAACAAATTAAAAAGGACAGACAATCTACGGTGGTATTTAGGCAGATTCCAGGGGTTAATATAGCAGAAAACTCTTGCTGTACTGGTATGTCCCGAACTGTCAGTGTGCCTGAAGTTGCAGGGGATTCACAACTTGCTCAAAAGTTGTGCTGTTCCTTTTTCAAACCATATGCTTATATGGTCACATCTTTGTCATGAGAGGAAATACTCTCAAGATGTGTGTTTCTTCCCTTCTCTGATTTGTCTTGGCAGGAATACTAAAACCACCTCATTACAAATAGTTTGCTTATTCACATTTTCCATTGAATGTGTATCTTTGGAGTTTTCCCTATCATATGAATGGGTGCATGCAAGTTAACAGCATTTCTTGCTGGCTAGAAGAGTATCACAAAACAAAATAATCTTCTCTAATGACTAAGCTGTCTGACTTTGTGACTGTAGTAGTGCCAGAAGCACGGCTGGTTTTTAACGGCACATTTTCTCATCTTTTCAATGGAGTGCTATGGTAGAGGCCAGAAGGAACAACCCAGAGGAGGAAGTTCTCTGTTGACCTACCATCAAGAAGGCACAGGGGATCGTAGGCTTCCCCACAGTGTTTGGTAACCCTGCCCTTAGAGCATCACCTCTAGATAGAGAGGGTCAGTTCAGTCTCTGTGCTCATTAAATCCATGACCTCTCTGCTGAGACAATACTTTGGGAGTACTTACTCTAGTAACACGCTAGCATGGATCAACACCCTCCTTCACTTCTCCAGCTTCAGCTGACCTGTAACCAGTAGGTCGCTGTTCCTCAGTGTTGAGATAAAATGCCAAGAGTAAGAGATTTAAGTCTCTTTGACTGATAGAGATCTGGTGCTGTGAGTACTTCCCATGAAGAGCTGTGCAGCTCAAGTGCTCCCTGGCCTCAGTGGGAAAGGACTCTGCTGTTCACCCATAGAGCTAGGTTTGGAAAGCAAAGGTGTCTGTTGGAGCTGAGGGCACACAGGGCACTTCTGCAGCTTGTCTCTAGCACAAGCTCCTTCCCAATGTTTGATGTCATGAAACCCTTCCTGAGAAGACCATTAGTCAAAATGTACACATTTTTAACTGCAAAATGTTCTCTCATTGCCTAACCAGACAGGATTTTAGTTGCTCATTTGAGCTCCCTGATTGAGTGGGAAGGTATGTTGTGTGGGGGCTCTCAAGTGCAGCAAAGAAAAAGACCATGACTAGCAAATGATACCTTTTCCCATCCTCATCAGAAAAATCTGCAAATGAAATTCTGTGTATTAGCTGGGAAATGCTATGCTCATTTTTTTTTATGACTGACATTTGACCAATATCTTCATCCTGCCAATCCCATTTGTCTTTAATCTGCAATAAAGTACACTCAGCATTTTCATTTAGCATGAATACACTCTGGAAAAAAAATAAGGGTACACTTTGAATGGAAATATTTGTGAACATATTGCTTATTTTTTATTATAAAAACTAAAGGATGAAATTATCGACCTCAGTTTGAATTAAGTTGGCGTTACTTTGGGGTAAACCAGTTTGGGCTTCAGGTTCATTGTATGACACAGATGATGGTGACACTGACAGAGTTCATGGGGAGGTACAACCCTCTCAGCTTCAATGTTAAATCCATTCTTACTGAGTCAGTTAAATTCTTTTGATATATATTCATCATATACATTCATGCCAGACCACCCAAACTGAAATTAGTCAATATAATACTGTATGCACATGAACATGGATTTGAAAAAAAAGCATGCCATGGACAGTGGATATTTTTCTTAATCCAAATCCAGCATTTTTGGTGGGTGACATATTCTACCTTCTGTTTACTGAAACCAAACACAGAACTTAAACTTTCCAAAAATCTCAATGTGGTCTGAATTTCATGACCACAGCCAGTTCTGATATTAACTGATATTGAGGGAAACTCACATCCATTTAAAAAAATAATGTCAATTCATGTCAAATTATTGACAAATTCTCAAAGAGCAAGGAATGACACTGAAGTTCTGAGGCAAATATATCACACACGTCCCAATATAATAATACTTGGGAAATTTTACAAAACAATTCTCCAAAAGTACCACACTCCTTAAATTTTTTTCAAAAAACCCACAGGGAAATGGTGACATTTCCTTTGCCACTGGCCTTGGTTCATGCACTATGGTTCAAATTTTGCACTACTAAACATAAGTGCTATTGTGCTAACTTCATTTTATACTAGCAAAGACTTCAGCTAAACACATTAGAAAGTCTTAAACTTCTGATCAAACCTTCTGCTGCTGTAGAAAAATATATTTTTTCTAAATAAATGCATGCATTATGCCACGTAAAAATAGCCTTGCTTGTTATTCAGTACAGAAGGAGTTAAGCCAGGACAAAAATGTACTCTGAATCAGAGAAGTATTTTTGGAGACACTACTTTGGAAAGGGGAAAACTTGCTTGGTTTTTGTTTAAACTAAAACCAGTGTTGTATTGACATGTCTGGATTAGGTTTTCAATACGTTTTTTCCAACCTGTTGGACACCTTCCACAAATTATAAAAAGATACCACAAACAGAAGTGAAGGGAAAGAGAATGTTACTTTTGTGCACAAATTCCTCCCCAGGGGTTTATAAAGAGGGTCCGTACACATTTTTGTGTAAAGATACAGGATGAATTTATTACAACAGAGAGGAGCAGTAAAAGCAAATTTATTATCATTTTTATCATTCCTGGCAGTTCTTCCAGCAGACAGCCCAGGTCTGTGAACTGTGTAAGGCTTTTCTGTGGCTCAGAGCTTCCACATCCAAGCAGGTTTGGGAACTGAAATTTACGCCTCCTGTCAAAGTGGTCTAAAAGAATCGGCCACCTCTTCTAGCACATGCTGTGTTCCTGCACACAGAGTCTTAGAAAGAGAGGATCTGGAGGAGGACTGCTTTCTCCAGAAGCAAAATAAATTTCTTTTCCTGATGAGTTAAACTGAAAAACTAGATAGTTTAGTGTGGGGTAGTTTGTTGTTTTGCGGTGCTTGGGTTTTTTTAAATTGCTAGTTGCCTTTCCTCAGGTTGAAGATTCTTTTCCTATCTGTTAGCTCTGGATCACTTTTATTCAGTGCCACTGACATAAAAGCTCAATGTCTGAGGACAGGTGCTGGGAGATAACAGCAGCTTCACAAAAAGCAGAATCCTCTGAGTCAACCATTGTTCCAGAAGCAGCAAGCCCAGTGATTCACGTTGTTGCCACACAGCATTCCTGCAATATCTTCTTCACCCTTGATATAAGCCAGTCACCCACTCTCTAAGAACTGAAGAAACATCTTCTGTCCTTGGAATGAGAAAAATCCAGAAAAAAAATAGTATTTTTCTATTGCAATAACTATTCCTGATGTGATCTGCAGGCATTTCTGATCTATTCCTTCTGGGTCTAACAGAAAGCCGGTAACACTGAGTATGGCAGCTCTTAAAACTGTGTTGTTATGCAGTTCAGAAGTAAGGATTTTCAATAAAGAGCTAAAATATACCCCTATTAGAAAACAGTATCTTTCTACAATCAGAACTGTTTCTGTAACAGATCAGATGATTCAGTCTTTTCCATTGACTGGTCATACTGACAAAATTCTGCCCTTTTATTTGGAGTATAAGTTTTGCTTGCTCTTTACACTTAAGTGACATCATTCCATTTCAGCTTCAGTGCTCCCAAGTAACCACAAAGGACTGTCCAGCAGATCCAAGAGTCCCCTCCCAAACCTCCGTAGTGCCTAGGGAATGATATAGTAGGTTTATTCCAATGACTTTCCTTCCCAGAAACACAGGCAATGAACACTGTCACCTAGGACTTCGGTCACCTCACACAGTAACCCTAGAGGTGATACAAAAGGGTCTGAGAGGTTCAGTTCCCACATCCCTTCCAAATTAAAAAAAAGGAGCCCTCTTTCTGTCTTTTGTGGTTATGCCATATTGTAACACCCCCCAGCTCGGTGCTCAGATCCCAGATTCCGTCCACAGCTGAAAACGGATGTGTCAGGTGATGCTCTAAAAAGTTGAATTATGAAACAAGTGTGTCTAGAAGGAAGGGAATTAGCATAATTAAATATAACTAAATTTATAACTAAAATCTGACAGTTCTAGGATTTGCCCAAAATTCCTAAGTTTAAGAGGTGCCTTTCAATTGGCTTCAATAATCTTTGACTATGTCTGTTTACAAAATTTATTAAGGCGAGTTTCATTATGGTATTCTCCAGCTCTCCTACAAACAAGAAACATAGAGAAGTGAATTGCTTCCGACTTGAATCTTCACCAACACTATCTTTTGGTGGCCTGTGAATGCAACCATAATATTACATCACTGTTTTCAAGTTCTCTCTGAATTCAGAAGCTATTATTTTTCTACAATATTCTAAATCATCAAGAGTTAATTAAACTCTTATTTTTCAAAACAAACCCTACTGGGGTTCACTGAATAGCACAAGTAAATGCACTTAGAGACATGACTCTGAAACTTTTCCACTTAGCAAACAGAGAGATGATGCTGGCAGGAAAATCAAAAAGCATCAGGGATGCCTGGATAATACGCTATTTTGATTTCAGCTACCAAACCACCGAGATCACAGAGATCTGCTGGATTCATAGCAGTCATCAGCTTCAGAAAGCATTTGACTTTTCTCACAGGGATGCGAGTCCCTTTCCCTGATGATGAAAGTGAAGACACAGTGCAGTACCCATCTGCAGTGTCATGCTTAGCTGTAACAAATTGGACTCCTCCACTCATTTCCCTGCACCTGATAAGCATCCTGCATGAAATTTTGGGGGCAATAGAGCACTCCCCATACATGAGATAATGCTTGAAAATTTTGATGTACGTTTTACTCCTCCTTCAGAAGACAACCTTTGGTAATAATTACAGTGCCTGTGAAGGAGAAAACAAAATCAAATAAGCAATGTCTGCATCAAGGATTAAGAAAGTGCATGAGTAAATTGATGAGTTTCTGTTGTAATTATCACCATGATTTCATGCGAATGTATGCACTGGATATGCAAATAATTCATACCAATAATTTTATGAAAGCATGCGCAAGGTCTTTATAAGAGCTTGAAAACTGGACCAAATTCAGGCAACAGAGAAAGATGACAAATTTGAAGGATTTTTACAGGCAGTTCATGCATGGAAGGAAAGAACCCCCCCCTATGACTTGCTGAAAACATTCAAGGAGAATCTTCATTCTTCTAACTAATTACTATTTTTGTCAGAAATGTAAGCGTTTGTCATGGCACATCATAAATTACTGATAACATATCACCAGTGAACATTTGTAAGTGAGATAAATGCAGAAAGTATTTATACTGCTTCCAGACCAATTAACACTCTGCCTCCCTTCACCACCCAAGTTTGCTGGTATTTGAGTTATTGACAAACTGAAGCTGCTTGTCTTTAAATAATCTTTGCTGTTGTAGGGTATTATTATTCCAGATGCACTGCAGAATTCCAAATCTAAGTCAGTTATAAAATTCTCCCCCGGCTCCCTCAAAAGGGGCCCTTGTTGATTTCTCAAGTACTTCAGCAGCCAGCGCCCGCAGTTGCTCTATGGAAAGACGTGACTCATGCCCAATTCATTCATTTAAAATTCTCTCCAGCTCAATAACTTCTGGCAGTCATTCCAGGCCATTCTCTGGGTGTCAGAAACACAGGCTGTTTTAGCTGGATGTTCTCTCTGGCTCGTTAAATGGAGGAGCTGGATTATCATTACATTCCTATCAATCAGGTGCTGTTCACCAAAGATTATAGATGAGCCAAGAAAGAAGTGTGGGTTTATTTATTTAACTCTGAAAAGCAATACACTGTTTTTACTGTTGTAATGTTGTCTTATACCAGCTGACCATTCAGCCATTATACAGTAATTTACTGGAAATGAGGGAATGTGAAGGCACAGCTTCAGTAAGTTCCTATAGCACAAACAATTTCTGAACTATTCTAACCTAGGGTCACTCAAATCAATCCTTGAACTTGTATTCCAAGAACTGCCCCTTCTCTAGCAAAGACAGACAACCCATTAACTGACATTGCCTGAGACTGCTTTTTGGAAAGGTAAGTCTGTGTCCTCCAGCAACCACACTGCTTCTTACAACTTCCTTAACGTACATGGCTTCTCCTGAGAAAAGCCAGGCAATGAACACCTTTTTCGTTAATGTTCGAGCACAACTGCCCTTTGGCTCTGGAAGAATTGAATCTATGTCCACAAGACTGCAGATTGGACTGTCTTAAAAAGTCCCCTGAAGATAAAGGCAGTGCAGACCAGCCAGGAACTGAAAATTGAGCAAACCGTGTTTTCCTCTATTCCCACTCACATCTTGTACTACCAGTCTGCAAAACTGCTCACTGGTCCAAGGGATATCAGAAGCAGACATCTGAAGATGGGGAGACATCTGAATGGGGAGAGGAGGGAAAGCCAGAGCTGCTAGATCTGATCCAGCTCTCACGGAAATAATATTCCTATTCTGTTGACAATACACATTGAACTAATTCAAAACCAATCTATCTCCTATCATCTACTGAAGCAAAATGCCATAACTCACCAACATCTTCTAGATAGAGAAAAATAGTAAGATAGCATTGGTCCAAATGGCATGTCTTTAAATTTTCACAGCCTTTGAGACACTGTGTCCTAAAGTGTCTTCTCAGATCCAGGGACAGGGAATGTTTTGACACTAATTTGAATATATTAATAACAACATCACTAAGGCTGTGTAAAAAATACATAAGCTTCAATTTTATTGTGTTTTCTGTTTTCCAATGCCTCTGCTCATCAGTCTGCTAAAAAATTTTAGTGGCCCAGGCAAACGTCAAGCGCAAGACAATCTTCCACACTCAAAATGCAAGGCATCCTTTTAGGTTTTTTTGCAAGACCTGCATATTTTTACATTAAAAATAATACTATTGGATATACAGAAAGAGTACTGAGGAGCCTTGTCCACTTTTTAAATATTTTTTTGCAAAAGTTGCAATGCACTCTAACCACTTAGGATGATCCTGAAACACTGTGCAGCTAGCAGAACACACATCTGTCCTGCAGCCATACTTAGCATAGCCATCTATCTGAACATGACTTTGACGATTTTTCAGCCACACTTTTTTTAATTATTTATTTAAGGCAATATTTAGGAATGGCTCATTAAAGCTAGTTCAAGTGAGAGCAGAACCTGCAAAAAATTTTTGCAAAACTACTTTTTCAAAATTTGCAGTTCTGCCCTCTCAGTACCTTTTAGCTGGGATTCATCATACCTATCATTAGCCACCCAGAAATTGAATGCTTCACCTAAGCTAGGCATCACTTCTTACTTTTTTTGGTCAATGAAAAGATACAGTCACTCTACCTTAGGCCTACAAAACAGTTCCAGATTTCGTATTCTTCCTGAGACTGACAATACAATCAGAGGAGCTTTCCAGTGGATTGCAAGGCACCTATGATTCAAAAAATCCCAATAAAATTAAGTGTGAGCTGGGACTCAGATCTATATATTGGTAAAGGGAATCAGGCATTTAAAGGCCAGTGCTTCCTTTTAAAATGTTCTCTTTTTGTTTACTGTAGTTTTCACATTGTGATATCAGAATCTGCACTGCTAAAAGACACAACTTTTTTAAGAAAAAATGCATCCTCTTAAAAGGTACTTTTAAAAGATACCCAGCAATGCACTTTCAGAGTGCAAGAACTCCTTGCTCTGAATACAACCCAATAACGTTATGTAGAAACACCAACATCTGAGTCATGCGGTTATCTGCAACTTTGCCCATTTCAACCAAAACAAAGCTTTTCGTCTACGCAAGAGTCACTCGAGATCCACTGAGGCACTTGCATTGCAGCAATAATATTGCGCTTCAGGGTATTGTTCAGGTAGAAGTAATGTGCAATGAGTAAGTCTCACTGAATAGTGGTTTCTATTAAGCACTGGCTTCCTCTTTGATCGTTTCTTATAGATACGTGCCATTGATTGCTCTGCCACCACTCAGATTAGTGTGTAGATTTTTGCTTGGTATTAGACAGGTGTTAACACTGCCTAAGAATCAGAGCATTACTAATTAGGAAATCCTAGTCTGTGGGCTGATTTTGATTCCTATTGATTTTGGGTTTAATTTTCATCCTTTTAGAAGAAACCTGGGTATGCAGTTTGGGTGCGGGTGTGTTATGAAAGGCAGGGAAGAAAAATCAGTAGTGACTGCTTATTGTTCCTCCTGTACTTTCTCAAGGATGAACTCAAATAGCTTGTTTGGAGGAAGGTTAATGAATTTAGATCAGGGTTTACAACAGCTGCCAGCAGATGGGGAAAGGCTGGGGGGAGCAATCTGCCTGAGGTAAAGAGGCTCTTAGAGGAACAGGAAAGCACATGCTGAGAATTCTGCCTTTTTGACAGGTCAAGTAAAGTGCAATTTATGAGATCAATAAACAGACCTGCCATTATTATGGATTAACTAGGCTTTTCTTCATCTAGAGACTTCTGCAGTACTGGAGAAAATATATAGGATTCTTGGACCTTCTGAAATAAGCAGTTTTAGGGGGAATGTGCAGGGAAAGGGGGAAAAAGGGAGACAGAGAATCACCACAGAAATTCAGCTTTTCCTACCCTCTGTTTCATCAAAATATTCCTATACCTTAGCCTCAATAAGAAAGTTCACCTTTTTTCCAATACTATACTCATTCATCACACAAAGCTCCTAATGTGACCAGCCCACAGAAAAAAAATTAATTGAAGGTCTGGGTTTTTATCCTTAGTGAAAGAGAATTTTCCTCATGACCTCGCCATTAAGTTCTCTCCCACCTAATACTTAGACATGTGTCAGCCTGTTCAGCTCTACACTAAAATGATGAAACAGGTGAGGGCTTTGTGCATCTTATTTTTTATGGTGCTGTGCCCTCCCGCAGGTCTCCTGTTGTCTGGTTGGGACTGGTTAGCATGCCCTGTCAGAGATGAAATCATGCTCCTTGGCAAGCTTCAGACATGGTGGTACTGAAATAATGGATCTGGAGCAATAGCAGAGTTGAGCAGCCAAATGATGAACACATAGCAAATTCCACTATCATATGTGAGAGCATGATGTTAAAGTTCACAGGAGGACAGAGAGTTATCTTCACTGAGAAGCAGCATATGGGGTGCTGAAACCACTTACCGCTGAAACTGCAAACTTACAAGAATGGCCTGTCTTTTGCTCTGTACTTGTGAAACACTAAGAATCACACAGCATCAGTCCTGTCTGAGGTTTCTAAGAGCTATAATAATACCAATAATAAAGAATCTTATTGCTTAATTTTTTAGAACATATTCCCATATGAAAAAATAATGCTGCCTTTCTTGAAGCCAACCAAAACAACTTAGATTTGGAGAATTTATCAGCACAAACAGGATAAAACAGAAATGACAGCTCTTGCTTCAGACCAGAAACCAAACTATCATTGATTATAAGTTTGTTTCTAGGTAGGACAAGGCATGAACCTCATGGTAGTGTTTGATTTAAAATGTGACAATGGGAAATATTTTCCTGTGAAGATTTTCGTTCAAGCAAAAAAGCCTTCTGTAAAAGAAAAAAAAAACAAACCAAAAAAACAACCTTGAAAGCTTCTAAATCATATCTTTTACATATATATATATGTATGTATGTATGTATGTATACACACATTTAATTTTGTCTTCCAAGGTTCTTGTCTATGTTTATTTATGGGGAAAATTCTACTACCTGAAAAGTAAGAGAAAGAGAGAGAAGCAATATGCAAATGTCAGTAGATATTTTTACAGCTATTTTAAGTAACTATTCTGTGTTGCTGAAATGCTAATTATTTGTTTAAGGAAAATGAAAAATAGTAACTTCTTTAATGAAATAAATTTCAGTTTCAAAAAAGATCAAGATCACACACACCATCTGTTTTGTCTTATTCAGGTATACTATTCATTCACTTTTATCCAAATTTATCCGAGACACCAGTTGTCACCATAATCCAAATATAAAGAAGTATATAAGCATTCTCGTGTATTTGCATACTTTCACAAGTGTCAATGCAACTATTGTGGACATCTTGTGGCTTATGCAGTCCTTTATTTTTGGCCCTTCTCCTTGAAGACTTCAACAGACCAAACACCAAGAAAATAAAATATGCAATTTGAAAGAGTCACATGGTTTTAAGATGTAGTATTTCCTTGCTATTTTTACAATGGTAGGCAAGTAGGCTACTACAGCCATCACAAGATGCTGGAAGGAGGCTTCCAAGCTTACAGTCAGGTGTTGTACCATCTTTCTTATACTCCTAGCCCCAAGGCTTCTACCTTCATACACTCATATTCTCATAACTGCAATTTTGGGTAGCTACTTCCCTTGTCTAGTGCAATATTCACGTCTCCTGTTTTCCCCATGGAAAACCTCTACCCAAAAGACTTTCCCCACTTCAATGCCCAACCTTGCATTCTTTAGCTCCCTATCACAACTCTAATTTTTGCCTCTACACACTCACTCCCATCCACAGAATCCCAATTTTCATCATCTAGAAAGGATAAATTTTGGCCAAGACTGAACATGAAGAACAGAGACTCAGATGGGTTTCTGTCCCCAAGTCAGGTACAGTTCATGATTGTTTAGACAGTTATCCAGTGCTGGAGGTGTGATGGCAGATTTGAGACAGCTTTAATCTTATCTCAGTATTGTAGTGATGCTACAGTGACATAAATTTGAGTGTAAACTGGCCACCAGCTAAAGGTCTACAGTCCTAGTGGCTACCACATCCTTGTTTTAATGATCAAGCAATACGAAAGCTATATCCTACATAGTCTGCATCATATTCTGTTTGTGGTGTTACACACTTTGCAAAACCTAGTTTGCAGACACAGACATGGCGTTAAGTCACTTCATCTTCCTGCAGTCCAAGTTGTGATTTCTGTGTTACACCACTTAGGGTGTGCCATAATGCATTCAGAACAACAATATACTTGTACAGATATTTAAATTATCTTTGTTCTTGGCACAAAACTAATTGTGGTAATACAGAGCTCAGCAGGGTAGTAAAAGCCACCTGACAACTATTCCAAACTATTTGCTTGTCCTGAGTCCCAGATCACTACATCTGCTGCAAGTATCCCAGTGAGCTAATCACTGTGAGACAGACGCTGTGTTGTGCACAGTCTGGAAGCTTACTGTAAAACAGAAAAAAGTGAGGTGTGCTCTATTCCACAAAATACTTATCAAGGAAAAAAATATTAGGAACAGTGCAATAAGAAAAAAATATATCATCACAAGTAACATTGGTCTCATCATAAGTCTAGGATACTTATGTACCTTGCAGCTTTAAAGACTTGGTTTTAAATGTATTTGCTATAAACTCCACATCTCAGGTCACTCAACGATAAGCTCAGGTGTAGCTGCAGCAAGATACAGTGTCATCTTATAGATAGCAAAGGGATGTGAGGAAAAAAGCTGTCTTTAAAAAAAAAAAAAAATAGACTAAATAATACCTTACCTGTGCTGGTACATTATATTTTTCCAGGATTTTTGTGGGTTATTTTCCCTGTCTTTTCTATGGAGTTATTTTTAAAGTTGAGTCACTTGCAAATCACATTGTTTCAAGTGCAGAAATATGATGTCAGTTATGAGTGTTTTCCCAAGTGGTAGATAGTGTTGTTCTTAGTTATTCATGCACGGGTTTTACAAGTTTTTGTCTGAGGCCAAGGGCTGCAGGCCTGTTTGTTCTTCACAGCATAAAGCCAAAATTCTTCAATGAATGATCTTATAGCACAGTTTGAAGGGGTAATGAATGGTGAGGAGAAAGTGGGTGGTGTGAGAAGAATTGGACTATCCTTCATCTAAATATGCAGCACTGCCTGTCTAATAGATTCTCGTATTATCTATTTAGGCTGTTACTTCAAACCACCTTCCAAAAATCATTTCAGTGTGTGTACTTTCACCAGCTTGTGGATTTTGGAACTGCGGGAGAATGAGAGTGCGAGCCTGTGGAATCTCAAGGCAGGCAGGAATCCCATCAGAACTAAAATTTTCTGGTAGAAGTAGTCTTGCAGCACTTAGGTGCTAATGAACAGGAAAAAGCTAGTTGTCACAGGCTGCTCCGGTACTAGAACAGCCATCGTGAAGAGTCCAGTTGCTGTGTAGTTAGATAGCAAAAAGGTCTGACACTTAGAAGGCTAGAGGCCCATTCCTCACTTTTGCACTGCTGTTTTACTCTGCATTTCATTTCAACATTTTCAAAATGAAATGTTTCAGCTTCAGCATTTGAAATGGTTTTCCATTTCATAATTAAGCTGTATTTTTAAAGGGGTTAAAAAAGTGTGGGGAAAACTTGTCAGTGTTTCATTTAATCCGAAATGCTTTTCTCTGGTTTGATGTTACGTCATTTTATTGAAAGAGTTGTAAAGATTTGTTATCCAAACAAAAAATCAGTTACTAATGAATAGAAATAAATGTGGAACTAGAATTAACTAAATGCAAGTAAGCAACGATCTTTCTGAGATAAAGAAGAAAGTAAAAAAAAAAAAAATTTTCTTCAAAAGTTTATTACATAATCCATAGTTAAAACTACATCTTCAGATAAAATTTCATAAATTTAGGTAGATAAAGGAGCGCTGTCTTCATTGATGTACTTTTATGCACTCCTAGAAGCTAGTATGAATAAAATTTTCCATCTCAGGGAGCTGTTTTTCCATGATTATTGCACTCTACAACTTTGGATAGTCTGCTTCTCCAATATCCATAATCTTCCCACCATGCATAGTCTAAGATGTATGAGACAAAAAGAAAGTGGAGTTCCTCACCAGCAGAGAAGAGCATTCCTCCAGGCTTCACCTTTTTTAGGCATCTGAAAGTTCACCTTTCAGTCTAAACCTACTCAATAGGATCCCTCAATACCAATATAAGCAACTCTGGAGTGAGATTCACCCATCTGAGTTAAGGGATCCAAAGCAGGTCATCTGAATTACCCACCATTCATTATAGAGGAGGCTAGATAATACATTGTGAACTTTTGGAAAGCAAACTTAAGGTGAAATTAATTGTGTCTCTTGCAGTGTAATGTTTGTCTTCAGCACCAGGAAAATAAGCATGAGTTTTAAGCAGCAGAATCCCTTCATTTTCCACAGATGTTTAGATTTCCTGGGCTAAAAAGTGTTGCCAAAAGTAAACAGAAGTATTTATCAGTGATGCTTAGGGAATTTTTTACATACACAGTGTCAATGACCAGGTTTCTAGGCTGCAAGTGTAGATTAAACTATTCCCTTTATTATTATACTTGATTCTTAACTGTAAGGTTTTTTCCTTACAACTTCGCAGTGACAGGATCTGTATGCTGCATCTTCTTATAGTAAACAAATACACAAAAAATAGTCTTCTAGCACTCCATCTTAAAACATAAACATTTCCATGGTGCTTCCTTTTAGAGGCTGAGTGTTCATAGTCCTACTTAGATCAGCCATCCTGTGCGGGTTCCACATTATCTCCCTGTCCTTCTCCACTTAGAAGAAACTGCTGTGCTCTTTGAATTATTAAGACTTCCATCCAAATCTGTCCTCTATACTTACAACACTATTACATAATTGGAAAATGATTTAGCAACAGGCTGTGAGCAGAAAAAATCAATAGACCTTGATAATGAGATCTGTCCTATGTGTTCCTAATCAATTATTCAAAAAAAAGTATATTACAGGAGGTGCTGCACATGTTACTAATCTTGCAAGCTGATGTTTTGTATTCCTATTTTACTAATAAGGTCTTGTGAGGAAGGGTGAACTCTGTTTAAACTATCATTCATCTTCATTTCATATCCTGCCAAGTTCCTAAGCAAGGCCAGAAGGGCATGAAGCTTTTGTGAAATAATAAACTATTCCTTACTCAGAACGCTGATGATATTATCTCTGCTTCACTGATAGAGCATCTGCTTTCTACCTCATTAATCACAAACATTAAAATGCTATAAACCCTGTTCTTGAATTTTAAAGAAACAATATTTAGCTTATTTTGGTCTTATCTTTTTGACAAGCTCTGCTCTGCGTACTGTAATGGCAGAATTGTCTTCCCTTCATATCCTTATAATTCAGTATATCTACGTATAATTCAGCAATCTATACAAAGTAATTTTTCGCTCTTCTTTTGATCAGATTATTTTGCTTCTGAAGAAACAAATTCCATTGACATGCAGATTAGACAGATTCTCTGTGATAGTAATTTTCTTTTTATTTTTGCTTTGTTAAGTCTTTTAATACACAAATAGAACACCTTGGGTAACAATACACTATTTAGACCTTGACCTGTGCTGGGTGCATTATAACTGCACTGCTTCAAGAGAAGCAACTGTACAAGGAAATTCTGAAACCTCAGCCTGAAAGTCATGTTTGGTTCCCCTTTACTCTGGTGTCCCCAGTAACAAATTAACGTTGTATTATTAATTTCTGCAGTCCACAAGAGAATTCATCTTCCTCTCTCAAAATGATAGAAAGTAATTTACAAGAATGTAGTCAGGAATGCAGGCAATTACCATGATGAACACAAAGGGAAGAGATTTTTCTAACAATTCAGCACCTTTTTCTCTCCATTCCTCTGTATTAATGCATTTTTTAGGCACATTTCAACCATACAAGACTTCAGGTATGGTAAGTCATGTGTGATACCTGACAAAGAAGTAATTAGAGAGCATGGCAGGTTTCTGAATAGGCGGCAGTGTTTATTCAGATGCATAACATGATTTACAAAGTTCTTAGTATGCTGGATTTGAAGCTGTTATTCTTCATCAGCACAATGATAAATATTTTTAAAGCTTCCTTAGAAGGTCAGTGATAGGGATTTTTAAATGCCTCGAAATGTCTGTTAATTTAAGTTAGTTATAATCTCATGTCTAGAAGTGTTTGATTACTTAACTGAAAGCTATAACTACTGTAAGAACCATGTTGTCAGTGATCACCTCATACTTCTATGAAGCCTTTGTCTTTTATAAGGGAAGGCAAATGACTTAATGACAAAGGTGAACAGCTGGAGAATGAAACTACTCCTTTTTTTGTCTTCTTAAACCATGTTTCTGCACATTTGTTTTGATGTCAGTGCTTTGGATATAAAGGTACACCAACAAAGACATAAAAGATACCGAGTGATTTTCAGTTAATGGCAGCCATAGGAAATGCCATGAAAGATCGTGCAAGGTTAGCCTTGAGAACCAGAGAGACTCAATGAAAAAAAAGCCTAAGACTGTAGCTGAGCAAGCAATTGCAAAATCACCTGATTAATGATGCATGTTTTGGGGTGGTTTAATGGCAATTACATTTTATTTGTGTTCTGGATTCTCAATTATTGGCATGGATTTGGATGAGCCTTTCAAAATTTGTCCACAAAAGGAGGGTTAGAAACTAACTTTGCTAACAATACCTGCAATTCAGCATCTGCCACAGGGGTTTATAAAACCCATCAAATACTGAGGAGACTGGCAAGAAAAATCAAATGAGTTGGCAACACCACCTACAAAAAGCTGTCCTCCAAGTTACTAAATCTGATACCTGAACAAAAAGAAACATCAAGTTCAGAACTATCATTTTTACGGAGTCATTCTCACATACTCAAAGTTTTATAGCTAACTCTTATTTCAATTGAATTAAGTCCGTTCTTGTCATTTTGACTGAAATGAACAACTGACCTCATTATCTTTATGATTGTCAGTGCACGTATCACAGCTTGCAAAGTTCACAGCAGTGCTCATGTCAATAACTATAGTTGATTAACAACTTTTAGAGGTCATCTTCCTTGTGCTGCTATCTTTCATTTTGAATGCTGGACTTCTTGATTAATTAGGAACTTTATGTAGTCAGTGATTGAACTAGCCAGCGGTAAGTTCCTAAAGCAATTAAAGATGACCAGAAGAGGCTAAGTCATTTTTTTTCAATACAAACAATTCTGTTTCTGAAAGTCAATCCAACCTCAGGACTTGAGTCAGAGGGACATTCAGGCACAGTTAAATATGTATTTATTTGACCATCTAATGCATTAGACGTGAGCACAATAATATATATGGAAAACTACATCAAATATTAATAAAAATTATGAAAATAATTCAAAATACTAATTCATAAAATTTTGAAAGTAATAAATGAAAAAATATGAAAATAATCCTCATACAACCCAGACAGTGATAGGCAAGACTTGTTTCTGTAGCACAGTCATAAACAGGGCCCAACATGCCATTGATGGTAAAGGGAATTTTGTTTCAGTTCAGATTCTCATCTTGTGCCCAGCACTGAGCTTTATAAGAATCATTTATGCTGAGATCAGCTGCTGCAGTATAGCCTCTCATGTGCTGAGTTGCTGAGTCTGTGCATGGGCAGACCAAACAGGCTCTTATACAGGACTAATAGCATTCCCAATGCTTTTCAGCAGAGAGCATGCAGGTGCCATAACAATCCACTAGGGTGAACAGTCTAAGTTTAGGTGAGACAGCTAAGGCAGCTACCACAATATTGTATAACATTATGCAGACAAATGAGTTATCTCATAAGGAAGGAAAAGGGGAGTCCTCTTCCTGACTGTGTGGAAAGCAGATAGAAAGCCATAGCTTTACCTCTAGTTAGAATTCACTCATAGTGTTGGACCACACAAGTCCCTTGATCACGTCATAAATTATCAAAACTGAGCAAACAGCTGATGGTGACTTCAACCTCAGAATCTTTAAGAAAAGAACCAGATGACTTATCTTTGGCCTTTCTTTCTGTTTATGTCTCTGTTAAAGTTTGGAATTTTAACCTCACAATGTCATCTCTACTTTGACGAGGGCCACAGTAACACACCTGTCCACAAGCTGGGAAATCCTGGTCCGGTTGACAATCACCACCTTATTTTTGCTCTCTCATCCCAGAGTTACACCCAAAAAGAATTAGCACATGAACAACTGCAGGGATCTTGGACACATTTTGATTCACTACGCACATGTTAATCTGGCTCAGGAGCCCACAGCTGAAATAATACTTTTAAAATTGCTGAGTGCTCTAACCTTGGCCTGAGATACAGAGAAGATGATGGAAATAACTTCTGCTGATAAGTGATTTTGATTATCGTTCTCTCCAGCCAAGTACCTAAACTGTTGGGGACAAGAATAGGTTGCTACATAGGGAAATCATTTTTCAATTAAATATAAAGCCAGACAGAAAGATTAATGGAGTTGATGTAAATATTTGACCAAGGCCATTTAGAAAGCCCCAAGGTATCTCTGAAGCCAATAGCTGAATATCACAAAATCAAAACTGCGGAGTGCAATTGATTTGGTTCTGGAACTATTCGCAGCCCTGCCTTGCATAACAAATAGGTGTATAGCACATATTTACACAGTGTTTTACAGCTTAGGATTGCAAAGTAATAATGAGTTAGCCATTCCAATAGCCCAGAAAAGTGAGCAGTTGTTAGGCCTATAAATACTGAGAGATTGAGAGAATTGCCCCAAACCCTGTGCAAGATATGGAAGAAAGAGCTTGAAAAAAGTCTCATTTATGATACTTAAGCATGGAACTTTAATATAATTTGATCTTTTTCCTTAACTAAATGTAAATACACACTCCTTTTAAAACTGTAGTATATTCTAAAATTCTTCCTACTCTTTTAGGCCTCCTGTTAGTCAACATTTGACAATGTCTCTAAAAGCACTGGGTTTGACCATAAACTGCAGGAACAGCAAGGCAGGATTGTGTGTCTAAATCTGCTCTAGAGCTGTATGGCCATGTTAGCACAACATTACACCATAGCAAATCTCTCCTGTCTCACACAGCTTTGATAAAGTTATCTGCAGACAGACATGCTGCCAGCAGCCCACACTGGAGGAGTGCAAACCTGCTCTGATCCAAACACTGTTCAGCTATGCTGGTATGCTCAATCTAATCTGCACATTCTCCCAGCCCTGCTTGAGGAGCACCCACAGCTCTGTGCAAACGTGACCAGAGAGTTTCTAGTTCAGTGCTGCCTTGTGTCCTGAGCTGCCTGAGTAGGGGTCTACACAGCTGAGTGGTAGCTCTGCTTTGGATGACCACATGAGATGGTGCTAACCACAAGGGCAGTGTTCCCCAGATTATCCTTTAAATCTTCAGACCCAAAGTTTGCTCCTTAAATTAATTGCTTTCCACACCTCAAACCTTTTCCTCTCCCATTTGTTAAACCAAGATGCCATATAGGAACTCTGTAAGGCCCAGGACCAGTATCCTTGGATTCATAAAGTCTATTATAGTCTTTATTAAGTAGTGCTGAACACATCTATAAGTGAAAGCTCATGAAAAGGAAAGCTCCTGCCCCACTATATATTTCCAGATTTCTGCAAAGCTATCATTATCTCACAGAACATTTCACATTGCAACAAATATTTCTGGCTCATAGGAGTTTCTGGAACAAGAAAGAACATGTAGGTGTTGTGAAAGTCTCTCAGTGTTTTGTTCAACTAACAAAGAAATGTGTCCTCTTACTGAAATCCCTGTCCCATGGCTGGACAAATAGTGCCTGCACTCCAAACATTGCAACAGCTGGAATCCCACAGTATTCGTGTCACCGCCAACCCTACGAACCAAAACCAAAGCAAAAACGAGGCCCCTCCTGGCTAAACTGGTTGGAGTTATGCTAAGCTATTCTCAATACAGAACTGACAATCAGTAGTTCCCAAATGTTGATAATAACAGCAATAAAAAGAGTGACAGTAATCATAATAGTAATAATAATAATTATAATAATAATTATATAGCTACATACCTCAAGCTGCATTTAAAATAGCTTAAACAGAATAAAACTGATTAAACCAGATTCAGCATGTCACAGTCTGATGCATCCGCCCAGGAAATTCAGAAACACTTAGCTCACTGCAAAGCAAAGACAAAACAATGAAAACACTTGCAACAGATTCTTGTTAATGGGATATTTATGGGCCAGTGCTTAAACTGGAAAAAAAGAAGCCAGAAGTGCTGAATATTGTTCTTTAAAAGTTAAAGTGTTGTTTTTCAGTGTTTCCAAATTATGACACTGAAAAGTTTAGTGAAAGCTATAATCCAATGATGATCACAGAAATGGGACATTAAAATAAACCCGCCAAGCTGAGGAAAAGCCTCAGCTAGTGTAAATCAGCAAAGTTACACCAACATCAATGGAGTTATTTAAAATTACACCCACTGAGCATTTGGCGAAAAGAGCAAGGAGAAAAGAGAAAGCAATTGTGTATACAGGGATGCCTGAAAGCTAAAGAAAGACAAAAAATACTGTATGGGATATATCACAATTTGTAATTATTTCAAACTGGAGGAGGAGAATGTTGTAGGATAAAAGTTATGAGATGGTACCTAGGACTGTTAGACAGAATTCAGGTTCTCAAATTGGCTATTGAGGTGTGGATAGTATTTTCTAGTAGATGAAAGTTATCACATCCTTTCACTTAAATATGCAAAGATATTCACCCAAATGAATCAGTGGAACTATTTTATTATTATTCTGCATGCAAGCTTCTGGCCCCCAGGAATCCCAGGATCCACTCTTGAAGAACATACAAACAAATGTTCAGGAGAATTAAAAATACAAGAAAAAGAAACTATTCTATTAAGCTACTTACACAAACACTATCAAGACACAGTATCTCTTAAGCTTGAAAGACAGCTTGCTTCCTCAGAATGTTTTTGTCAACAACAATTTTCAAAACATTACATGTTCACTTAATTGCTTTATTACAAGATTTTCATCAGAGTGAGGTTCATGCCACGTGACTATCAATGTCTATAATGTATATATCTAGCTTGCAGATTGTCCTACTCAGCCTGACATGGTCAGTCCAGAACAGTATGGTTCTTCCAGAAATGTTTTGCAGTATCAACCAGCCTCATGTTGATGTCCCAGATACCCTACTGCATCTGAAACAGCACCTAATATTTATGTTTAGCAAACTAAACTGCACTCCTATGGTGAGATTCAACTTGCAGGTTCAGATACCTACATTTAGGGGTAGGTGAGTGAGTTGTGCACCAAAGCCACCATGTGAGTCTGGGGAGGGGTGGTGCTCTCAGGTGGGATTTGATACTTAAAGATAGGCACCTAATACTGTTTGAGATGGTACAGGATACCCCAAGATTTCCATACAAGCATGGCAGATTTGACAAAGATGTCAGGCAGAACAGTCTCATTTTTGGAGAAGCACCTGGAAGTCAGGTAAAACATCCTTTTTGGTTTGTACATGCCATGAGATGCTAGTCCTGCATGTCTGAATCCCAACTCAAGCCCTTGCAGTCAGTAGAGACTTGAGGGCGATTCAGCTGCTGGCACATAGAAGTCTGCCTTGTGGTGAGACCAACCAGCCCCAAAGGTCCACGCGCTTCAGATTAAAATTCCATTGTCTGTAACAGAAGATTATAAGCCCGTTTTACAGGTGAACACACACACGTAGCTAAATTTAGGTGTCTGAATCTGCAAGGTCATTCTCATCCTGCACTCAGTAGCTAATGGAGAAAAATAGGCACTACTCCACAGCAGCTATCTGATCTCATTTAGACCATAAAGCAGCATTAAAGTGAACTTTTTTCAAGCAGTAACATTTTAATGGGAAATTCTACTCAGTTAAAAAATCAACATTTTCATTTTAATTCAGAATGGAGCCAAATTTCTAATTCTCAAGCTCTTTTCCAAAATGGAGCTCTAATCTTAAATGTTCAGTACATTCATTTTCAATATGCATTCATTTAAGCAATATGCTTAAATCTTCCATACCTCATTTGATCAGGGTTTTTTTGTCTTCAATTTCCTTTTCATAAGAGGACATATACCTCTAGAAATGTTAGAAATAGCTTTCATTTTTGTGGATACATGCCTTTCAACTCTCCCAGTATCTGTAAGAAAGAGCGAACATATTTCCATAGGTAATGGGCTGGTATTGTGAGGGGGAAGTCTCTAAGGAAGACTGAAGTGCACAAACACTATGGCTCACAAAAATATGTTTCTACTTAGATGTGACTGAATATCCTATTTTCCTGCTCTTTTTCTCCTGAGATATCAAATTCTTTACTTCATCTGACTGCTTTGGATCACAATACCTTTTAGGATTAAAAATAAAGGGTCTCCACAGCTGGCTTTTCTTTTGTGCCTTTCTCTGAATTCTGCTCGCTTCCCTCATACCCCTTCCTCATTTTCCCCCAAACCAAATCCTACCTAATGGAGCCTCATTTTTTTCAAACGCTGCCTGCAGAAATATGTTTCACACTGAAGGTGAATAGGAGCCAAGTGTAGGTATCTCCCCTCTTTGCACAAACAATGGCATAAAGGCAAAACTCATGTGTTTTGCAGTGCCTGTACATCTCACACAGCTCCCAATGTGGTGAGTTGGAGTTCCCAACCCCTCGTGCTTACACCACCATTTGAATGACACAAAGCTGTTAATAATTTTTCAGCACTGCAGATGACTGGTGCCTGAGGCTTGTTTTAGTTTCTTCCTCTTCATCACTGCCACACAAACTCATCCTGCCCTTGGAGTTGTGGCACAGGGTTCTGTTTTTACAACACTAATCCTCTTGGACCATTTTGCCTGGTTTCCTCTATAGCAATGCTCCTCCATGCAGAGGTCCTTACCCCCCTCCTCTACTGGGGGAGAGAGCTTGCTCGGTGGCTCTGGTGGCTGCCCCAGAGGCCCCTAAAGCTGCCAAGTCACCAGTGTGGCAGTGCTTCGCCATCACACCTCCATGCTGCCCAGTGACCACCCACCACACTGTCTGAGGAGCCCAAAGGTGGTGCAGAGCCAGACACAAGTGTGATAGGGGAGATTCCTACATTAAGGTCTACCCTAACGAAGTCTGGAGTAGACTCTGAAGTCTACTCTTGTTTCACGATTCCTTTGCATCAAATAACAGGATGTAAAGATCTTAATGTATATCAAGCAGAACGGCATTGAACGGAGTCCCTCTTTTGAGTCCAACTCCACTTCCACAAGCCCAGTTAAGACTACAGATGTTTTGCCTAAGCAAAAGAAAGAGAAAGAAAGAGAGAAAATTCACTCCTTCTTCCTTTTTCATCTGCTTTGAATTGCCATTACCACTTGTAATATGCAGATTTTTCCCTCCTGTCACCACTTCTGCCTGGTAGTTGGCATCCCTCATAACATGTAGAGACTTAGTTCCAGCACTCTCCAAAATGTTAAGGTGAGCTGAATTGACTCCTGTTGTTGTGGTTACACAATTGAATAGAAAATTACAAGTAAGACTTTCTTGTAAATATACTTGTATTTCCTGCTTTCAGTCTTGGATGCAACCCAGAAAAACAGATGTATGAGAAAATGGAAAAAATGTCTTCTTTAGGGAGAAGGAAGGAAGGATTCCTTCTCTGTACCTTAAAAAAAAAAATATCATTATTCTCACATTTTACTTTCTTTTCAAAATGTTATAGAGTTCTTTACTGGGAGTTAACTTGTTTTTCTCTCAGGATATGCCACAGATCAGGAGCAATGATATTTGGAGCACCACGGTGCTTAGAAATCAGAGTCCTAAACCAGCATCAGTTTGTGCTAGGTAATGTAGAAACACTTTCAACACACCTCACCCCAAGAGTTTATAATCTAAGGACTAGCAAGAAGTAATATAGCCAGCTCTGTTTAAGTTGCTGGTTTAGCCACTCCATGAAGTAGCACAGTAAAAGTCTTTGACAGTAATTGCCAAATTTTAATCATGTTGTAGAGGAGACCTGGGGAGACAAACGGATTCCTAGTCTGTGCTGTAAAGGTGAACACACACCTGTAGAGCCGTTCCCTGTTTCATGGCACAGACTATATGCACTATACCAGGTGGCATTAATGCATGGAGCTTCATAGATAGCCAGACTGATTAAATTCAACTACTACTTTTCTGCTTTAATTTACCCCCAGCAAATTAAGTATATGTGACCCATCATCCTCAATAGGAACTTTTTTCAATTTGACCATCTGGTAATCTGTATAAAAGGTGGACAACTACAGTATTTATCAGCACTTAACCTCAGAGTTGCTGGGGATGTAAAGAGAGCAGAGCACAAGACAGTAGACAATCTGACCATCCTGTTGTGTTGGATATACTTGTGCCAATGATAAGAAAAAGTTCTTCTTGGCTTAGTGTAAAACCAAGAAGGGGCAAACAGATTGGGCTGTGTTGAAGAGTCATTTAAAAAGACACTACATGCTGGAAAAAGAAGTCTTGCCAAATATTCTGTAAATTATAGTCATTTTATTTACCATCTTTGATCCAATGATCTGTGTCATTACTCTTAAAGCTTCTTCTGTTGGAGCATTTGCTATTATTATTGTCTACTTACTAATGAGAACTTTATTTAATCATATTTTCAGTCACATTGTTTTCCTTTCAGGGACCAGCCTTAAAGAATCTATTTCACCTTGGTCTCAGCAGACTGTTTGTACAGATTCATTAATATAATATCTTGGAGCAGAAACACTTTTCTGTCATTTTTGTAATTTTTTCTTTTCTCATTAGCAGCTTCTGTGTTCCTGCATGTTTCCTATGCCACTTACACATTCTTCTACTGCATAAATCCTTCTTTAAAATCTCATACTCTAAATTTATTATATAACAAAATATAGTAGAGCCCACTGGATATTTCCTTTTCCTGTGTGAGTCTGCTTTTTTGTTAAACTGATGTTGAATAAGGGCAAGAAGAAGCATGAAGTGCTTAAACTTAGCCCCAAATAACACATTACGGAATTCATTATGGGACTTATACTGGAGAAGGTTTTGTTACAACATTAATAGATCTCATTATCCCTCCAGAAATTCAGTGTTCTTTATTACAGTAGGAAGAACAAAGTGCACAGAAATTAACATGAACAATGAAAGAACAGCAACAACAAATATAGAGGAAAAAACCATTTTCATCTAAAAATTTGAGATGACTACCTTACCTTGTAAAAGGACTGTACTGCTCGAGAAGCAAAGGCCTCAGAGGGAGCAGAGCAGTAAATGAGAGAGGTAAGTCAATACATGTTATCCTTTACAAAATGTTTATAAATATTATTAGATTTGAAGCCTAGAAGAACTGTTGTCATTATCTAACCTGACCCTTGCATATCAAGGGAGCAGATCTTCACCTGGTAATTTCTACAGCAACTCCACAGTGTCTGTCTGAATTAAAGTATTTATTAAAAAGACACACACTCATAATTTTAAAATAATCCTAGTGATAGATAATCTGCTACAACTCACACAATATTAGCTCAGTGTTTACTTACTCTCACTGTTAATATTTGCAGTTCATTTCTAGTTCTTTCATCAGTCTTTTAATTTAATGAAAGTTTCTTACCTTTAGCTTTCTTCCCACCACTGTTATCCAATTGGGCCATTTTTTACGATTGAATTTCACCTCCCTCGTGAAAATACTGGTTGATGCAATAAAATCATCTCTTCCCCTTCTTTTACACATGCAGGTCTCATGGGCCTTATGAGACAGAGGATCATCATTGAAGCTCTTCCAATTCCATCCTTCCTGTTAATCTCCTTTCTAAAGCATAGGTGCACTAAAGGGACTCAGTATTATGGCAGGGATGCTACTTACTGTATTTGCAGAATACCATTCCCTGTTCCTGCCTGACTTTCTCTAGTCTTATCCAAGGATATTTTTTTCCTTGTAGCACCATGATAAAATCATATTCAGACAGGTCTTTACCCGAGTCTGGAAGGCCTTTCTTACCTTCCAGAGCGTTTTCTGACATACTGTAAAATTGACCTGTGTTTTTTCTTCCCAGATGTGTGACGTTTTATTTGGCAGTATCAAAAGCAATATTTTCATTGTTTCTTAGCCAAATAATTCACATTGATCTGTATTATTTATTTCTCCTATTAATAACTTCTTTACTAGTCTTTGTGATATATATATCTTACCAGAGTTTATTTTATACTTTCTTTCATGTAGCTGACAGAAGTATTAAATAATATTTGGCCTAGAAACACATTACAGGATGATGAATTCCCATACGTAACACTTGGAGATCTATCAGTAAACCAGTTTTTTTATTTCATTTACAGAGTACTATAGTATGTTAATCATTCTTTTCTTCTTGACAGTTTCCATACTTCTGTGTACTGTCTACATCACTTTCACCTTCTTTTGCAGCTGGACAAACCCATAAATAACTTCTGTTTGAAAGCCATGAGTCTAAAAATAGATTGGAGTGTAGTTGCATGCTTTAGGACACAATGCACCTTGTTATTTTGCTAAATGGGTGGGGAGGTGGAGCATATGTCTAACACGTATTTGCACATTTTCTCAAAACTTCCTGATTTAAAAGAGATCTGAAAGCCCTGAAGGACTTGTTAAATAACCAAATGTCCAATCTACTTAACATAAGATTCCAGTTTGTGTCTAGTAACCTCTACTTCTATAGTGCCTTCATAGTCATTGCAAAGACAATACCTATGAAGGAAGGGAGATCCTGCCTGTCAGGAGCTAGATTTCTCTCTTGAAACTGGATATCTAGACTAAAAGAGTTGTCCAGGCTCCCTAGGCAAGGAAGAAGAGATGTGCACTTTCAGACCATTTTAGATATCCTAATTCAGATTAAAATTTTAGAATGGGATTAATTGTCTTCTGAAGGCAACTGTGTCTCTCTGCAGAAGCCTGGGTGATTAGCTTGTGTTAAACGACTAATTGTTTATAAAAGTTGAGATGAATACAGATGTAGGTGCTTAAACTTTGATGAGTGATAATTCCTGCTAAAGCCTTACAAAGGATTTCTCCTCCTTCCACTATTACATAAAGAAGATAGATAGGTGCTCACAGTCTTCACCAAGCACATCACTAAAACATATGCACAAGTGAGACGCCTCCTTTAGACAAGATCTTTACTTTATCAGGTATCACTGCAATCTGATTAAATAGATTTCAAGTTTTACATGTCCTATTTTTCATAAAATCTTGCTAATTACATTATTTTTACTATCACTTATTATTTTCCAGATTGGCCTTTCCCCAGTTTTGCCAAAGATCGGTGACTTCTCTCTCATTACCAATCAATACCAGCATGTTTTACTGATTTATGAAGGATTCTTGAAGTTCCTCGGTGTTGCAAGGTTTGCAAATAAGTGAAAAAAAATCAGTCTCCTCACTCTGACTCCTTTGGCACTCATGGGTGCCAGTCCTGCTGATTTCAGAAAAATATTTAACTTCCATTGTTTATGTTTATGGTCCCCCCTATCTGCTGGCTCAGTAGAAAGTATTTCCTTAATACTTTATCATAGGAATACATCATCCTGCTTTTCTTCATGAATAGATCAAAAAAAATTTGTTGAACACTTCCTTTTCTATGTTATGATTACTACCCTTATCTAGTGTCAAACTGATACAGTTGTTGAACTATTGTTTGTTCTTGACACATTTAAGAAATTCTTTACTGAGTTTCCCTGATTGGTTGTCTGCTTTTCCAGTGATATTTATTAACATTTATTAATATCATCTTAAACATCTTTTCTTAACCTGTCTTCAAAACTAGAATATTTTGAGCTCTTACATGCGTACAAAAATGGTAATGTGAGGAACCCCTGGTAAGTATGGATGTGACAGTTGAAGAACAGCCAAAACACAGAAGAGACAAAGAAGGGACCTGCCTTGTAATTCTACTCCTCTGCAATTTTGTGTAACACCCCAGCTGGATGGGGTCTCTGTCGCTTTTTTGGCATAACTCCTTGTGGTTAGGATTGTCTTTCTGGATTTATAGCATATCCATATTTGTTGCATAACTACAGTTGAATTTTAATAATTGCAATTATAAAATATAAGTAGCGCAAAAATATAGGAGTCTTGCTGTTGAGCTTCCCTTAGTTTCCTCCTGCTGCTTTACACCATCTCTTTCTTGCACACGTGTATATTACAACCCTTTTTTCATTCTTTCTTTCTTTCTTTTTTGTTTTTCTTTTGGCCATGGCTGCAGTATATCAGAACATGTGCTTTCTATTCAGAACACTGAACCAGAAGTTTGTAAAGCTCCTACTGTTTATTTTTCTTAAAGCAGATTTTGCTGTTATAACAAGCTGGCACAATGCTGAGAAACACAGTCAGTCAGCAGTTTGCATTTCAGTTTTTTCCTTTCGGTTTATCATAGAATCAGAATCATAGAATACTTTGGGTTGGAAGGGACCTTTAAAGGTCATCTAGTCCAACCCCCAATCACAGCTGCTCCCATGTCAATCAAAACCACTTGTTATGAATAGATTTGAATAGAGATTAACAAATCCAGACCCCATGATGCAATCCTGAGACACAAGTGGAAGGATATAACATATGGAAGTCAGGTTTTGGTGAACCATAATAGCTCTGCCTACTCCGTCCAGATGTTTGAGGGGACCCAGATATGTCAGACTCTTCCATATCTCAGCATATCACATTGCCAAACAGAAAAATCAAAACACTATGAGAAAGGCTAGTCCCATATGCCTGTAACCTTTCTGAAGCCAGATAATGCCAAGAATACACAGATTTACAGCCCACTTTCTAATTCAAATATAAATGAGTCTGCCATTCTTTTTACTCTGCAGGACTACATGAGAGTCTGACTTGAATATTCCAAAGGCAAAAGAAAATGTACGTGTATTTTTACAGGATGAATTTATAAACCACTTATAACCTCCACCTAAAGAGTTGCTTGTCCTGCTAACACCCTTACTCCTGTGTAGAAATTGTATGACTTTTTGGAAACTTTCATATTCAGGGAATCAAAGTGAGAGCAAGGAATGGAGTGTTGGTACATTACAGAAAAGGAGAATTAGGAGGCTTTTCATAGTACTAAAACTTAAAAAAAAGCCCAATTCTTTTATAACCATCATGGATTTTTTAAGTTTAAAATATCCTAAGAATAAAACAAATTGAGATTATTCTACATCCATGTCTGAGGTAAGCAGCTCACACATCCTTCAGTTAATGGAAATAGAGAAACACCTCCAGAAGGGTGATTCTATTTATTCTGAAAGGGAATTCAAAGCTCATATTTGCCTCCAATGAGTACACAAAGAGAGTTTAGGATAACTTACTCAGAAAGAGGCATCTATTTACAGACAGAAAGACACATTCATCATTAGCTGAGATGAACCTTACCTTGCTTTTCCAACATTCCATGACTTATTCTATTTGTTTCCCTGTCTTTTCCATATTCTTGGCTAGCCTCCGAATAACCCACATTCCAAAACAATGCCATATAGCTGAAGAGACCTTCAGTCTCTTCTCTAGGTGGTTCCCTTCCATGCCACAGTTTTCCCCAAAAGCCTTTTAGCCTTCAGATCATCCCTCCTACAAAGCAGGACTCAGTTCCACCAGACACATGCCTATGGTGAGGAGGAGGACGTTATGGAGCAGTCACCCTATTAGCAGTGGTTCCTGTTGCACAGATACTCTTCTTCCCTTCTACATCATAACTGCAGTGCAAACTGTAAACTACTGTACAAGCAATTTGTTCTAGCCATTGCAAGTGACTAGTATTGCACCATTTTAAATAACAGAGAGGTAGAGAGAGAATTTCTCCATCCAGTTAGCAAAAGTCTACATTCCATATCATTCTGGCCTCAAAAACATGAAAAAATGGAAACCAATCCCTAACTAAAAAGGTCCTTCTAAATATTAGATCAGGTGGTGTCCAGGTTGCATGCAGGTACAAACTTCCAATGACACTTCCCCAGCTCCTATCACTGCTTTGTTTAATAAGCTTCTTTTTAACTGTTAATTTTGCTGGTTTATTAGATTAGAAAAGTGTCTGAAGGAAAGCTGGCACTAATATTGGCTAAAATTGCCTCACCTTCTCTTATAAAAATCCTCTTTTGCTGCTTATGACTTTCCTGAACTTCTTCACACCAGTCAGTGTTTTCCATGCTAGGAGTATTCATCCAGATGCATGTGGAATGGAGGGAGAGCAAGAAGGAAGGAGGGAGGGAAAAGGGAAGAAGTCACAGCCACAGCTACTTATCAATTTCTTTGAATGAGAGTAAGAGAAAAATAAGTTCTTTTTCCCAGGTCAAAATATTAGTACAATTGATTCCTTGATAAAGGTTTGTAACTCTGTACTTTGAAGCAGTGTCTGGAAGTTTGCAAGAGGAGAAGAGACCAAAATGTCAAGTATATGCACCTGTAAGAATATGGCAGTGCTGAGTCTTTCTACAATGTCAATAGTCACACACTATTTTTTTAAAAACAGTGAAGAAAAATATTATAAGGCTCTGTTCTGGTCTCTGTGTGCTGCTGCAGACAGTCTAGGGCTTCAGGTAAAAGCAGGGTTGGTCCTGCAAATGGTATTCAATCCGCTGATGCTGATGTGAGCTTCTGTAGGGAAGTAGTCTGTACCTGAACTCCTGCCTTTCACCCATCATACCCACATTGAAACCCAGGCAATGTGCAGCTGAAGATGAAAGATTGTTGTTAATTAAGCAGTAATGGAGTCATAGGAGTAGACAAGAGGGTGGTGAGGTAGGATTAGATGGAGATTTATTAAAAAAAGAGAAATTATAAATGTTGCTATGTTGC
Organism: Harpia harpyja; assembly: GCF_026419915.1. NCBI lineage: Eukaryota > Metazoa > Chordata > Aves > Accipitriformes > Accipitridae > Harpia > Harpia harpyja. The sequence continues at coordinate 94,625,084 of NC_068940.1, read as the reverse complement.
TGCCCACCATGATATTAAACCTAAGACTAAACCAAAAATTAGCCATCTACTGTGAGATTCTAATCTGAAATATCTGACCTTCCTATGATTCAAAAATAGTGAGATGCCAGCAGAGAGGATGGTAACCACATGAGTAGTGGCACAGGGGCCCATATGACCTGTGCTTGGAGAAGCAGCACTGACTAACACAGCTGCTCCACCCGGCTGTTCCCACCCAGGAGGTGGTCTACAAGGCTACTACCAAAATATTGGGTTTGGTGGTAATCACATGGAAACCTTCCGGTATAGGCACATCTTGCTTCCATTACTTCCAGAGAGACCTCATTGCAGCCCCTATATGAAGGGGGATTATAGGAAAGATGGAGAGAGACTTTTTACCAGGGCCTGTAGTGACAGGACAAGGGGCAATGGTTTTAAACTGAAAGGTGGTAGATTTAGACTGGATATAATGAAGAAATTTTTTATGATAAGGGTGGTGAGGCACTGGAACAGCTTGCCCAGAGAAGTTGTGGATGCCCCATCATTGGAAGTATTCAAGGTCAGATTGGACGGGGCTTTGAGCAACCTGATCCAGTGAAAGCTGTTGCTGCCCACGGTGGCAGGATTGGACGAGATGATCTTTAAAGGTCCCTTCAAACACAAGCCATTCTATGATTCTATAATTTGATGTCTGGTCCAAATAACAAACTCCTGGTAGACCTGTTGGTAATGGTAGGTTTACCAGCTTGACCTGTGTTGCCCACCTGTATGTCTCAGACCTTCTAGTGACCAACAGAGCAGTTATGGAATTTCTATTTCAGGTTGCCTATTCCACCTCAATTAGCCGACCTGCATATATGTCTGATGACAGGGTCTTGAATTATATGATTTCATAACTTATTTTCCATTCAGTGGATGAATCAGCAGTATAAATGAGGTAATATTTTCTTTTTCCTCTCAGCATCCCTGGTGCAGTTATAAGCCCCATTTACTGGGAGTCATCCAAACCTTGTACAGAAGATAGAGTTACTCATCATCTTATGAGCATTTTTACGGGCATGCCTACACCATACAATGAAGGGTGGTGTTAAGACTCTGTGGAGAGTGCTACCTGAGCTAGCTCTTGAACCAGAAGCTGTGTTGCCACATCAACAGGGTGCTGCAACGGAACTAATTATCTTTGTTGAAGCCAGAGCTAACTAGTATGGGTGCAGTATTGTATCAACACGGGTTTTTTACTTTTGATACCTGCATGGCTATCCGTGGTATGGATATTTTGGCAATCTCATGGCTAGCTGGGGCAGCTTTGCACCATACTCTGTTGTGGTGTAAATATGCTCAATGATATCACCACAACACCAAGTAAGATATACACATGCACAGGGGCAAAGCACTTTCAAGCCTGTACCTTGCCACTTCACCATTCTTTTAACCTCATTTTTAGAAACACTGGTTAATTCTTTGCAGTTGCTCCTTCCCACAAATGAACCTAAAAGCACTTCTCTTCAGAAAAATGAAATTAATTTAGAAAATCTAGCCCAAGCCATTCTGGAGACCAAAGAGTAAGTTAAAAACATTTTCTGAAATGATTAAGCAAATTTTCAAAACATTATGCTTTCACTAAAATAAATCTTTTCTTTCTTTTTTTTTTCTTATTGTGAGATTAATTTAGCTTTCAAAAATTTTAATGATGTCATTTCCTTTCTGAAAGAAGTTGATATTCTGAGGACTATGATGATTGATGCCAGCTTTATCACTGCTCTATAACTTATAAGAAAACTATATAGGCAAATATATGAAGACATCAGTCACTACAGAGAATGTCTGTACTTTGGAATTTAGTGTTTATATAGCAGATATGGTGTGAATAATAGATAGACTGTTCCCATTCCATATACCACCGAAACATGTGAGAGCTTTTCTATTAGAGACACAAATTAGTCATGAGCCAGCAGGTTTGAGAAACACAAAGAGGTAAATTACAAAGCAATGTGCAGGGATTTAGCTGCACGACTCCCATTAACATCAATGGGATTTAACTGTGTGACTCCCTGTGCACCACTTTGCAAATTTGCCATAAATTGACTAGCGTGGTAATTCCTGGACAGCATACAGTGGGGAAGTGGCTGCTTCTGTAAACACAAGGGACTGTTGATTCTCAAACACCTCCATGCTGTACTCAACAAAGAACAAACATTCAAAGAAACATTTTATTCCCTACATCAGAGGAGGACAGGAAATAGAGACACAAGCTCAGAACTCCTGCTCTATAGGGGACTCTAGTTTCAGAAATGCCATTTACGGAAAACAAAACTCTGTTAATGATCCCTGATACTGTCAGGTTCCTGACCTGCTGAGCCTAAAAAATCTGACCCACTGGTACCACATAGGAACCGAGGCAGCAAATAAGGGTAATTCCTTAGTTCCTGTACTAAAATGGGCTGGGAAATGCAAAAGGACATTTGATTCCAGTATTCTCTTCAATACTGGTCCTCCTGAAAAAGTACTTTTTATTTGATCACAAGTTTTATTTGTTTTCTACTAAAAATGTTTATTCCTTTGCTTCCCTCTGCTTTCATAAACCTTCTCTCATTCTTTCATTATTAGGTGGCTAAAAGTTTCATTATCAGGTAGCTAAAGCTAGCTCACATTTTATTATCTTTGCATACTAGCTTGAACAGTTGTACTCCTGTCTGAATAAAGGAACACAGATCTCGTTTGCACTGTGTATTTCCCAAAGCAGAGCACACAAGTTAAATAAATACAAGAAACACACAGTATGTGGGACAGCAGAATATTAGCATGCAGGTGCTGTTCGTTCATGAGTTGAGGGGGATGGAGACAGTCGATGGAAAAATTTGGAAAAAATCTTAGAAGTCATGGTGGAAACAAAAAATATGTCCCTTTCTTCTAACTGAGCAATTATTTTTAGATTTTCAGAGCTACCTTTAGTTTTCTGTTCTATAAAAACAAAACCATATCTCTCCTTGTCTTTTCCTTCACCTCCAGTAACAACACAGACAAAAGCAGTCTCACGGCTGCTTTATTCCTCTGGCTTTGTGTTTTCCAAGTGTTCAAGAGTAGCTGGATTTTTCAGGTCTAGCTGTTGGAAAGGCACAATAGTCTTCAAGCCTGTGAAAGGCCTACTGGCACGGTGAGGGCAGTCATACTTGTATGACTATATGCCTATACTGTCACAGGAATGTGTGTATATCCATCTGCGTAAAATCAAAGTTCAAATGAAGATTGTGGCTTTGCAAATCTGAGCTGGAAGTGATCATAGTAGCCATTCAGTTCAGTATGAGAAATGGAAAATTGTTTGCCAAGATAGTTCCTGGTCCAAAATTTCTCTCTGAAGATAGTACTTGAAAGTCAAAGGCTGAGCTGGTATAAACCAGCATAGATTCACTAATGCTTGCTGTCTTGCAAATTTTCCCATCAGCCCTGTATTTGACTCACAGCTCATGCCAAATCACTGTGACAAAAACCACCCAAATATCATTGTCAACCTGACCATATCAACTTTCTGTTTGAAATCACCCTTCTAGTCAAATATTGGTCCCAGTTAACTCTAGCACACAAGGTTTTTAAAAGCTTCCTCTTCAAGAAAGAAAGAACTTGAGGACTGTGGGGTCAAGCAGACAGAATTAACTCAGCATGAAAATGCCCTCTTTTGCTCTGAAATTATGGGGAAAGAAGTAGATTTTGTTTCATTATTTGAAACAGTTTTTAAGGCTTTTAAAATTATATTATCAAGTCTATGTAATTTTTTTTCCATATGTACTCTTTAATTTGTTGCTAGGCAGCACCCAGGCATTTCAGACAAAAATCAAGTCAGCACTTACTTTCTCTGAAAAAGTCTGGATCTCCATTTTCTGTCTTCTGTGTGCCTGTGTCTTTGCTGTGGTACAGAAAGAGTATGAATGAAAGGAAGATGTCTGAGCAAGGTGGATATTCATCATTTTCACGTGCATTTCTAACCATTCAACAGGACATATCAGCTTTTCAGTCACCCTAAGCTGCTTCCACTTCAAACTCATTCTTCTGGCCACCAATAAAACCAGTGATTAAGAACTAAAAAAGAGTAGAAAAGGAGAAAAAAGCCCCATTGAATATGACAAAGAAAATGACTGCTGCATAGTTCGTGGTATGCAAATATTCTTTTCTTCAGAGGGAAAAAGGGAGGATATGAAATTGATGACACCTCCCCATCTTTTAACATACAACTAGTCTGATTCATAGCAAGGACATGTGCTACACAAAGTGATCCAGATGTGCTTTTCTACTCTATGTGTAAATGTTGTTGCTGTCAATGACCCTGCTTTTCAACAGGTAATCTGATAAAAGTCAGTTTGGAGATAGTACTGTTCTTGGAGAGGCAATACTGTAAATAACAAACAGGACTGACTCCAATACTCCACATTATTTATTTTAAGACAGCAGTTTCAATTTTGTTGCTTCCCAAATGCAGGATTCTTAAGGCCAAACTTTTCTGAAGAAAGAATCAGAGGGTTTGTTATTATTATTTTTTTCTTTCATTCAGGAAATTTTTTTTTCAGCTATGCAACATCAATATCACTGTCATAAATCTCATTCTATATAGAGCTTGCCGAGCACTTCTGAACTGTGTCGGGTACTTTGCAGTACCCTTGGTATGAACCAGCAGATGCATACGAGGTGAGACGAGGAACCTCACAAAGCAATGTTGTAAACCTGTTGTACAAATACAACAACAAAGGAAAGCAAAGACGAGCAAAGCTAAGCCATTCTGATTGCATTATTATTTCTGGTAAGTTACTATTATGTCGTGGTTTATATTACGCCAGTTACCAAGAGTCCCAGTAACAATATCGCCCATCTCTTGGGTGCAACATTAAGACAGGTGAAGCCAAAAACCCCAAAAGAAGGGGCTAGAACTGTGTGATAAAACATACAGATGTAAAAAGCCACAGACACCCAGACACATACAAGTTATGTCTAAGCGTGCATCATTACTAGGCTGTTGCACATTTTATAGAGCTCTCCACTCTACGATCCAGCCCAATAAATTAATTGTTTTAACAGGAAGTTCCCATTTCCCCTTATACCAGATTTCTAGTCCTTCAATATTCTCAGAGTTAGAATATAGAGTTCAGGTCCACTGGAATGAATGAAAAAAAGCTGATAAAGGACAGTCCTATTATGGCATCGGCTTCCTTCCATACTCTTCATTCAGTCTTTTTTTGAGCCTGGGGGAAGATCAGCAGGTATCTATTTCCACCCTGCATTACCTAAGGATTCTCATTTTCATCTTCCCATTTGAGGAGTAAGTAATACTTCTGTATCACTTAGCTCCTCTATTAGCACTGAATCTCCCGAGCCCCTTTAAAGTGGATTCTCAGATTAAAATCAGCTGTCCTCACAGTCTCTTCATTCAAAATGCACTGAAAAGCACTGAGAGGGAACTGCATGTTGGATAATTATCCTGATACCTCAGCAGAGTGAAAGGATACACGCATCCCTTTCATGTCTGTGTCATTCTAAGGGGGTAGCAGTTCAAGACTGCTCACTCTGATTCAGATACTGAAAGCAAATCTGTCCCAGACTTGCTGTTTTTCAAAAATATTAAAAAAAAAAAAAAATCAGTGTATTTTTATTAATATAGCATCACTGGGAAAAATACATAGAAACAAAAACAATACATCCACCACTCAAAGTACTACTGCTGTTGAAAGAATACTTCTTTTTTCCTAAGCATCTTCCTTCCCCAGTGAAAACACTCCAGCTGATACTGGAATTACCAGTACAAACCCCTGCAGTCACTTCTGCTGATGAACTGGTGGGGGGTGCACTGTGCACACTGCACAGCCGTGTATGTGTATGTGCGTGCATACTCAGGCACTTCAATGTCACTTTCCATTCTGAACTTTATGGTATAAGAATAATATTGTGGGTATTTAGTCAATCCCAAGGTTTTCTGTAAATCCAAGCTGATTGCCACTGTCAGCAAGCCCTTCTGCTGCCCTTCATCTGGCCCATAATGTATAGCCAAGTGTATTAATTTTAATGGCAAGCTTCATTATGATCAGCTTTTTACTTGGAGCCCTCATTCCTGGATTCATGCAGTTACAAAAGAAATTCTTCTTTTTTTCTTTATTTTTCCTGGCTGTTTCTAGTCTTCATGCAAAGAACAATTAGCAGGCAAATACTGAAAATGTGCTTCCAAAAGGTTGAAAAGCATATATATGAAAATCACCCACTTAGTTGAAAGTAGTCTTTGAAACATTGTAATTAGTTGCTATATCTAAACAATTAACTTCTTGTTATATTGAAAGAGTCATTCTTCAGCCATGCTACGACCTCTTGAGAACCTGGCCTCTGACTTCTGAACACCTGGGCCTGCAGTGTGTGTGGAATACTCTATGGAAGTGACATTAATCCAGAATATCTTGTGTTTACCTGTCTGCAAGCAAGATGACTCCTGAATTTCATCTGTGCTCAGCTAATTGATGAACAAAGTTTATACTCATTTCAAATGTCCCCTCTCTTCCTTGTTATGACTTACTACACCTTTCTTGTGTAAGAAATACACCCACTTAAAGCTGGCCACAGAATAACACACACAAAAATTAGTTTTCTGTACCATCAGACATGTTTTGTTCCTTGTGGTGGAGAACTCGCACTGCCTGCCCGTAGAACTGGGTTACAGTTAATGAATACTTTCTCACCACCTAATTGGCAGCAGGTACAAGAGAAACTAGATCGTTACCAGCTTCTTCCTCTCTATTTCCTCCCTCCTCCCCATTCCCTCCCCACTGTCTATCGTCACAAGGAATTGAGTAGTTTCCAAAAAACAAGCTCAGAAGTCTCCAGCGGGAACTGAACTCAAGCCTGGGTGACAGCCTGAGCTCCCAAGAATGCATCGATCTGCAACCCCGCTGCAGTAGGAGGGTGCTGGGGACCTTACCATGTATCGGCAGCAGACAGCCCAGCCACAGGGCACCTGGCTTTGAATATGGTGGTGTAAAAGTCTTCTGACTTATAGAACTATAAACTGAATACGTAGTTAACTCTTCTATGGGCTGGGATTAGCAATAAAGATACACTGAGATACATTCCTCAACACCATTGCTCCTAGATCTCCAGACCAAAGGCTTATTTCTCAAAGACATTGGCACCTAGAAACTACATGTATTTTTTAAATGTAATTTGGGAAAGCAGGACTGAATTTCTCCAGCCTGCCAGAAAACAGATATAGTATGACATAAACCCATCCTTGAACTATTTATTTTTTAAATTTGTTTCATTCTTCACAGGATATATCTACTCTCAAAAATGAAGAGTTCAGCCTACTGTAAAACCATGAAAGTATCTTATCTTTTCCCTAGTAAGACTACCACAAAGTACTGTACACTATCTGTGGCAATTGTTTTGAGACATAGAGACTTGTTGACCAGAAATTCAAGTAAAATATTTTCAATTCACCAATTTATAAATTTCAGGTAAGAACAAGAATTAAGGATAAAATCAAGTGGTTATCATTGTCAATAGATTCAAATCTTCCACCATGGATTTACATATCCTTTTATTACAGCTATGATGATTCCTCACGAAGGACTTTTAGAAAATCTCTTTCTTTTCAGTTCCTGGAGGCTTCCAGTAGCATCATGAAAACTCCAGAACAAGGACTTCTGTATCTACTTTGTAAAAACTTATTTGGCAAGCATCTTTCAGTAGCAGGAAATAACTGTTAGCTGATAGCAGATAATGAAAACGCCTAGTGTTCTGGTCACAGAAATTACCATGGTATTCATCAGGTAGGAGAAAAAGAATTCATTTGTGTCGATAACTATGCCAAAACCAGTTGATACGGTAAAGTCTGAAGGAGCACACACCGCATGCGTAGCTTTTATTTTCCTGGAGAAGTTACAATCAGATAAAATATATTCATTGGCTTTAAATCTCAGAGAAAGCTCTCCAAGACAGTCATTGTAAATCTATCATTCAGTGATGTCTGCTATATTTTACTGAGCCTTTGATTTTCATTTCTATATACAGCTTCAGGTGGAGACATTTTGGCTAGCATTAATGTGATAACATTAATAGCCTTCTTGCACCATTTTTGACTGCCTAACAAAGTAATTTATTACTTAACTTCAGGAAGTTATAACACAGAGAACAAACTTGTAGGTTGCAATCCATTAAAGCATTGTACAAGTGTTTGGATTTCTCAAATCATGGGCTGAGTATCCAAAGCAAGCAAAAAGACAACAACCTAGCTGCTAGAAACAAGAGAACTTTTATCATTAGAATGAGGTTGAAATTTCCAGCACTGACATCACAGATCACTGGTCTTTTCATGCATTTCAATCCAAAAAAATAATAAAGAGGGTACGGTAGGAAGTTAAACCAGAAAGGAACTTGCCTGACTGACACCCATAGTAATAAAATGATAAATAATAACGTGCTGAGCGTGTTGACAGATTCCTGTAATATTCAGTGCCCTGTATGCTACCTTCAGCGGAGAAGTGGGCCAAAAGCTATGAGGTACAATGTATTGGTAGCCAAGTATTTACGTCCTGTGCTGTTGATGGAACTTTTGAGCTGCCTCCACTGCTTTGAGACAAGCTTTGACAGATGCAAGCCACAGCTGTACACAGAAGTGCTGCTACTGAGCTTGGAAATTTTTCTGACACATTCTGCCAGCTTCAAAAAAACAAGGTTCATTATGGATAAAGCAAGCCATCTGTGCCGTGCAACGTACTGGGGCTGGACTATAAAAGTTTCCTTCCATCAGCTACCTCAGTACTCTACAAGTTGTAAACTAGTCTCTAGAAAGACTAACCTCCTTGCCAGGGTTACATCTCTGAGCTTTGTAAGAGAAAGAAAGATTCCTTCCACTGCAAACTGTCATGTTTTGCAATTGCTAATTTATGACTCTCCTGGGTATGTTGCAGTAAATCTCCCATCCCCTATTTGCCTAATGTAGCACTCCTGACTTAAGCAAATGTTCAGTTCTACTCCCCATAGGAGTTCTGCCTGAGAAAAGAGGCCTGAGTAGGTCCCAGCAGAAAAAAACTGGTAATAAGGTAAATCCCACTATGGTGGAAAGGCTACATTCCTTCCACACTAAAACTAAATCAGCTGAAAACTACTTTAGTGTGCATTGCACTTGAGGGGGTTTCATGTGTGAACTTGAAAAGCTGCCTGACAGTGGTCAGAAGTATGTTTTGAGACGTCAGCTCTATGAAGTAACAGAATTATGTGAAAGTGTGTCTGGAACAGTAAAGCAGATAAGAATACCCTTGCACTTGGCTAACTTCTGAAGTAGTTACTAATTCCAAACAATCCCAGCTGGCTTTACTGCTCCAGAACTATTGTAAAATGTATATTTTGAAAAGATTCAATTAGGGAAAAATTCCAACTAGACAATGGGGTTTGTGTTTCAAGAAGTTTAAATCTTCTGGTGGTGCTCCTGGTCTCTCAAATGAAGAAATACTCAGCATATTTATATCTAAGAGAGAAGATAACCATGGAACTGCCAAATTTTAAGTTCATTTTTAGTTAGTCAACAGTTTTCAAAGCTCATTTTTATTAGGACACATGTTTAAAAACAAATTCAAAAGAAATCCAAGGAAAATTAATTGTATTTTAATGATGAACTTAGTTCTGCCTCCTCAAGACAGCTATAGTGTAGATAAAAGTTATGGATTTATTTTCTAATTATAAGATTGAAGACAAAATTTTTGTCAATTCTGCAGAAATATTGAAAAGTTTAAGCAAACAGAATTTCAATGAAATATTCACTCTTTATTGCACCCTTATAACTCAATGGTTACAATCAGACAACAAATACAGCCTCTGCCAAAAAAACATAAAAGCCACAAAGTCACATTTCAAATCTAACAGTGTCCTTCACAGGGAACAGTTCCTGTAATAGCCTCCAAAATCAGCCAGTTGGCACAGGCTGTAACACCATGCAGTGGCTTATTTTACACAATTTTGAATGAAAAGACAGCACTCTCAGACTCCCTGACTCTGAGTGATTACTTGTGGGCTCAGGTTAAGCCTGGTCCTCTAATAACTACCAAGAGCTTACAAAGGGCTAGAAAATTATTTCTTACAGCTTGTGCTGCCATTAACTCCATCTCAGCATATAAGTAAGACAGTAATATTGCAGCAAAATAAAGCTAGGTAAGATGGATCATGCAGAAGAAAAAGCCCTGGAGAAATTAAGACAAAACAACATTTAAAGTTTAAAATCTGTTGCCATTTAAATCAACTCCTCTGAGCAAAAGACTCACTACAACATTGATATAAAGTAGAAGCAAGTTCAGAATAAGCTCACAGTATATTCCAATATTAGTCTTTTATATGCATAGAGATTAGATTAGGAAAACTTTAAAGTCCCCTTTTTTTAAAAAAATTGAGTGCCTACTGGGGGGCCTATTAAGCTCCTGATTTCCACATCTATAGTTAGAGCTGGTTGCAGCAGTGAGAGTGAGAGAAATATTTGGTTTGGGGGTTGTTGGGTTGTGGGGTTTTTTTCCCAAATGCTTTCTTTTTTAACTGAATAAGATAACTTTTTAAAAGAAACCCTTTTAAAGAGCACATATTGGTTACAACTAACTATTTATCAGTGAGGATTGTCAAGTCCGGAAGGAAACCCCATTGAAGAGTGAGAGACTGCAGAACTGGCTGTTTTGTAAGAAGTGCGGGCTTTTTCCACATAGTCACTCAGTTTGTACTTTTATTCCCCTGCTTTTCCAGTATATTTGTTAAAAAGCCTTTTGCAGTAGCCATTTTGTTCTTATAAATCCTGAGGAAAATGACAGATGCTCACTCAAGCTTTCTTTAAGGCTTTATTTTCCTCTCTTCTCATTGTCTTCCTTAATTTAAAATATGTATTTATCATAAGAAAAATTAAAGAAGGTGTATCACAGCTCATGCAACAGAACTGAACACCATGTCAATTGCATTTTATCATAGCACTAAAAAGACTTGTCACAGGTTAAGGAAGTAATTGATGTCTCTGTGGGATCCATACAATAGAGATCCCACCAAGAGCAACTGGAAGGCAGGTGACCACCACTCCAACTGTTTATGACAGGTCATAACTATTCCAGGAAAGAAGATAAAACAAGAAATCTCTTCCTTCCCAAACTTCTCCCAGAAAAAAAGGATTGGCTATTGTCTTCAGACAGGAGCAAAGATTTGGCTTAAGATAGGCAAAATGCTGCCTATTACCCTCACGAGGAATAGTGAATGTTCAAAACCACCTACATATCTATAGTCATTATCTACATAGTATCAAATGATGCAACACTGATTTTTTGCAAGTTCTTTTCTCAGGGAACCAAGAAATCTGACTCAGTAAATTGCTATTCAATTAAATCAGTCAAAATCACAACCACTGAGTGTTAAATGAGAGAACTGACTAGGATCTTCTCCATATCTTATTGGCCTTTCCTTGCCTTTCCTCGCAATTTCCACTGTCACCCTTTTCATTCTTGTATAAAAATCCATGAGAATGAAGCCCCACCTAAATTCATATTTTTGCATGCTTATCTTTTCTAAGGAACTGGTTTAAGCAAACTTTCCACAGCAACAAGGTTTTAATACTGCCAGTCTTTCTGAGGACGGACACTGTGACAGGAGGGTAGATAATGAGTTGGCTGCAAGCCCACCCTGTCCGGGTGGTGCGAGGCAGAAATGCTAAGCAAACATACGCCCTGCAGTGTGATGAACAGGAATACATGATATAAAGATAAGCTCAGCCAATTAAGTATGCAGACACTTGGGGTTGCAGGATTTGTTCAGCTGGGGTCAGAATCCTGTCCTTGTTCAAAAGTACTCAAATGTCAATCCACTGAGAACAGTCTAATACAGAGCATCAGAGAGTGATCTGTCTGTGTAAGAATACAAAAGTGCAGAATTTCTCATAGGCATAGAGACAAGTCATTTATTAAAACAGAACTATCATGATTACCTGTCAAGACATCCAGATCTTTCCTTTCTTAAGGGGTCTAGCACCTTTTCACACATACAGAAAGAGCCATTTTAAATAATGCTTCCAGTAACTGTTGGAGATCCACAGCACCAAGTATTGATCCACCCCTCCTCTGGCATTACAAAGCATCGATTGCCTGAGGTCGCATCCTCTACTTTTTATCCCAAACTTGCAATACTGCTGTGGTTCCTTTTAATTCTCCTCTATCAATAGCATGGAAGTGCAGACATAGAGTATCCAAACAGCAAGACCGTAAAGGTTTAGTATCAAGGAACATACTTCTATAGTGATTCTAATGCGCAAGTCTTGGATACATGACAAAGTTGTATCACCTGCTCTGTGGTGACTGGCCCTATGTATTATTAAAACAGAAGAAATAATGAAGTTTACCATAGGTCCCAGCATGTTATGCTCAACTATATCACCTGACACATGCTGGAGGTTTTGACAATACAGACTGTTTAGGCTGCAGCATTCTCACCTGATGTAAGCCATGTTAACTTTATCATGAGCCTTAAAACCTTGGGTCTGGATCACGTTGTAAAGAAAGCTGTTCTCTTACAGTATTTAACGCTGTACTCATAAAGGCCTTATACTGACACATTTAACAATGGCAATCAGATTTTTGTTCCGTGATTACTCCCCAAAATTCATTAAGGCAAAGCATGGAGCAAGATACTTCAGATAGCAAAGTGTAGCAGAATCTAACTCACTTTGATAGATAAAGTGACAAAATACAGCATCATTATAAGTCTGCTCCAAAGCCATCTTAAGAAGAGAGCTGGATTTGCTGCAGTATGGCAGATGATAATTTTTACACTCATGAACATGAGCCAGTGCTCTTTCTGCAATACTCTCTCTCACCAGGAGTTGCCGAGAGCACTGCCAATCCACGCTGTTAGCTGATATTCATCAAGCAGCAGCCTGACCTTTTGTGCCTTTTCACTCCCCCGGGGAGCGTCCTGTGCCCCCACGCAAAGCAACACGGGACCCCAAAGGACATAAACAACAAAACATCCTTATTGACCACGGAAGAGCAGATATCAACCTCACACAGTGATCACCTCACTTTGATCAGAGCTTCATGCACCACTTACAGATGCCTAAAGCCAGTGTGTGTTTCTGACCCCCATATTTCTTCTCAATTACTCAGCAGCACACAGTTTTATCCTGCAATGGTCAAGAGGACAACACATGTTTGCCTGCTTTCCCCGGCTTGGGCTTTTGCCTTTATTGATTATGATCAGCTGTAAAGCCTGTGAATTCTGGGTGCTCCAGGGGGTTTCTTGACAGCTAACTAAGCCTGAGGCAAACACAGACTCATGCAGCTCCAAACAATCCTACCTGGGTTTCTTCCTCCTCCCCCTTCCACCATGCACTGCATTTAATGGTAATTGTTTATGATAAGGAGATTGTAATTAGGAACATGCACTGGCATAAGTGTCCAGCATTTCATATGCCAAGCATGTGCCACCAGCGCAGTCAAGATGCCTCCAAAGATTCTTTTAAATTTTTATGATTTTCTTACAGCAGATAAAGAATCCCTTCCCCCTATGCACACGTACATTTATGCAGCTTAACTCCACTTTCTTGTGACAGCTGATTCAAATACAGCCCAAGTTACTAACACTGTAGAAACAAAGTTGTGGGTTCTTTCCCAGTAAGTAGGAGACAAATGTCACAACCCAGCACCGTGAACTTTTAAAATGGCAGTCAAGCAGAGAAATTTAGGGCTGAGCATATGCACAGATGGCTAGCCAATGTCTCATTCCCAGCCCAGTGTTCATCTGTGGGTGAGATACAGTGTGCTGATCTTGCCTTTGTGTAATTGCCGTTTGTGCTGCATAGATTATTTAAGGATTTCAGAATATATATAATATAATAATATATATAGTATAAGAATATAAGGAGAAGGTATGTAGATTATAGAGTTCCCTTACAAGCACACACAGCTCCACGTAGACCCAGAGAAGACAAGACTCCTGTGAGAAGGGGAGTTTCGAGTTTGTGAAAGATGGCAGTGGGAATGGTAGTCTGAGTCTTATGTTAACACTCTTTCTTTAAAAGTTGCTTATTCATTTAAGCTATCAACATGTTGACTCATTTCTGTTTGGCTAGAGGTAATAGCTGTAGTCTCCCATGCGTTCAAGTTTCAACCAAATTAGAGTGCAAGTTAGGATTCTTCGCCCCTGGCTGACAGTCTTACACAGCTGTCAAGACAGCAGAAGGCTTTCTCCAGGTAAATGAGAGATCTGCATTGCTATGGCACAGTTCCTGCTAATCCTTTTATCTGATGCTGCCATCAGTGAGACCCACCAAGGAAGAAATACATGCCATGCCCACAATTATACATACTCTGCTAATTGAGTTTCCTTGCAAAACAATAAGCTTCTAGGAAAAAAAAAAAAAGCTTTATGTAACCGACAGAATTAATGCCTCAGCCTTTTGGATCTCACTGCAAATATAAAGAACAAAACCACTCCAGTTACATATTTTACAGGATTTAGAGAAGGAAAAAAGCCTTTTTCTGAGCTACAGGCACTTGTAGAAACATTTTTTACAGTTTACATTGATCTGAAAGATGGCTACTCCCCTTCATTAAACAGAGATGCAATCACCATTTGGAAAAGGATGGATTTCACAACAAATTATCAGGCAGTTACAACCTTAAAGTTTTATCATTCTACCTAACTAAATGGAGCTCAGTAAACAGATGTGTCTGAGAACCTCAAAGCAGACTACGCGTTACCCAGCCCTTATCCACCAACCTATTCCATGTCATATACAGCAGCCTGGCCAAGAGTCTAGAAATGCAAAGAAGACTTTTAGCATTGCCCTTAAAATCAAGAGGTTTATGATATTTCAAGTCCACAGTAGGGAGACATGACAGAAGAGAAGAATTTGCAGTGAAGCTTCACGTGATATGCTGTAGTAGCCAAGGAGTTGGTTTTCAGATGGCTTTTCATCATGCATCAGTTTGGAAAAATGCTGAAGCAGAAGAAATATATCAGGAATACGTTTATTAATTTCATGATGATTACATTTTCCTCTAGTAATGTTACTTAATTCATCAACCAGTTAGTGTGCTCCAATAAGATGTTCATTTTCAGGATAGCAGAAAATGCATGCACCTGTTGAAGGTTATGAAAAGCACCATATTTTTAATTCATTTAGATACAACTCAAAACAGCATGAGAGCTGTATGACACTTACACTGAAATAACAGCTGCTGTCATCAAAACAAAAGTTCTCTCCTATCTGCATGTAAGATATTTGCTTGAAGCAAATGAAGTGGATTGACCATCTTGCAGTGCAGGGTCTGAGGACCAGATTTCATCTCTTGAAGTACTCTATTGTGGAGAAGATTGAAGTGCACATAGGCATAGATTCACCCCACTTAATTCCAGACTCTTAACCTATACAGCTAAATTAAAAGCTCAGTTGCCCACAACTTTTACTAAGCAAGGAAAATGCCAGAAAGTAATTTTGACCTTACGTTAGCTGACTTCATCTTCTAGAGGTACCTGTGTTTTACCCTAACAAGACCTCTAATTTAGGCATCTTGTGTTTGGAAAGGCATCAAGCATGTAGAAACAAGGAGGATGAAACTGGTATACATTGAAGTCATGTTACAATATTACAAAACTTCTTCCAGCATGTCTTTTCTGCTGTGCAGAGCAGTAAAGAATGATTTGGTCCACATAATACAACCTTCTGCCCCTGCATTTCCCTCAACTTCCAAGGCATTAACAGTAATTTTCCCTCACCTCAGAGCAGAGCTGTGGTTCCCTGCTTCTCTCTACATGCTAAGATAACAGTGTCAACCAATCCAGCTCTTACAGCAGATTGTTTCATCTGGTCAGTCAATACAGGTTTGCCTTCCTTAGGAAAAAAAAAAATCAATCTTAGCTATTACGAGAAGTAGTGTCTAAGGCATGATAAACAGCATTAAATAATAGAAGCAACCCTAATGTTTAGGTTGCTCTTCAATTATGAAAGATTATGACCTTTTCCTGAGGTACCTTTGCAATGGAAGCCTTTGCTGCAGACCTTTGAAACTCAGCAGAGAAGGCCCTTGAGCTAAAAAAGTGCTTTCCCCTTTGTCTTACGAAATTCCATTCGATTTTAGCTGCAATCTCAACCGTTAAAAAAAAATTTAAAAAAAAAAATCACATTTCCTTTATTTCCCTTGCATTCCCCAGAATATAAGAACAGCTGCACTAAGTCAGACTAAAGGTCCATCTAGCTCAGTTTCCTGTATCTCTGACAGTGGCCAGTAGCAGATGTTTAGGGAGAACATATAAAATATAGAGCATACACACAGTGATATTCCCCTGTAAACCTCCCAGCTTCTGACACACAGCAGTTTAGGGACTTCCTGAGTCTAATTTAAAGCCCACCATTCTGTATATATAATTAGAGGGTATATTCCCCAAATGCATCTATCAACATGAATTTTTTCTGCCCAGTCATTCAGTATTATCAGATCATTCTGCAGTTCTTTAGACTCCATTTTATTTTTTTATGGCTCTGAACAATTTTGTATTATCATCAGTCTTTGTCAAGTCACACTTTGTCCTTTTCTCACACTATTCAGTAACACCTTAAGTAGCACAAGTTCTGGAACAAGTCTCCATGAGAGTCAACCAATAATCCCATGCCATTCTGAAAAATGACCATTTATGCTTATTCTTAACTTTCTTGATAGTTTTCATCCCATGATAGCTTTATTTCTTTAAGAAGCTTTAGTAAGGACTCCTGACAATTTTTTTTTTTTTAAATCTTCATACACAATATCAACCGGGGCGACCCTATCCACATGATCCTTTACTCCTTCAAAGAATTCAAATGGATTTGTGAGGAAACACTTTATTTTTCAAAAGCTGTGGTGGCTCTTTCCCACTGAATCTCTGTGTATACTCATTCTCAGGTTTATTATTGTTTATACCAGTTTTCCCAGTACAGAAAACAGACTTAATGACTCATAACTCTGTGGAATACATTTTAGATACTGCTGCCATGTTTGCATTCCTTATCTGAGTTCCTTTAGAGGTTGCCGGTGAGTGGCTATGACAATTTGCTGCTGCTCTTTGCACTGAGCCATAGTGAAACCTCTCCTGTTAATACATGATTTTCAGATATTTCCTCCAAGTCATTCTGAATAAAAGATCTCCCTTGCATATGATCAATCTCCTGCTCTCCTCTAGCCAGCAGTGAGCAGGGTCCCAGGCTGCACACATGCCTCCACTGGAAGATTTACCTAGTGTCGTGGTTTAACCCCAGCCGGCAACTAAGCCCCATGCAGCCACTCATTCCCCACCGGTGGGATGGGGGAGAGAATCAGAAAAGTAAAAGTGAGAAAACTCGTGGATTGAGTTAAACACAGTTTAATAGGTAATGCAAAAGCCACGCATGCAAGCAAAGCAAAAGAAGGAATTCATTCACCAACAAGGAATTCATTTAGCACTTCCCATGGGCAGGCAGGTGTTCAGCCATCTCCAGGAAAGCAGGGCTCCATCATGCCTAACGGTGACTTGGGAAGACAAACACCATCACTCCGAATGTCTCCCTCTTCCTCCTTCTTCCCTCTTTACATGCTGAGCATGACGCCATATGGTCTGGGATATCCCTTTGGTCAGTGGGGGTCAGTTGTCCCAGCTGTGTCCCCTCCCAACGCCTTGTGCCCCCCAGCCTCCTCGCTGGTGGGGTGGGGTGAGAAGCAGAAAAGGCCTTGGCTCTGGGTAAGCACTGCTCAGCAGTAACCAAAACATCCCTGTGTTATCAACACTGTTTCGAGCACAAATCCAAAGCATAGCCCCATACTAGCTACTATGAAGAGATTTAACTCTATCCCAGCCAAAACCAGCACACCTAGGCAGAATAAAGCAGTGACTAGTTTGTGTCCTGTGAACTTCTATGATCTATCTCACTTCCAAAGTTACCACTGGGGACCAATTTAGGAGCACTAAGCTCTGAAGGTTACTTAAAAGCTTTTTAATGTCATTCTGAAATACACTCTGTGATTTTAAAGTCAATTGCAAATTAAACACAACTTTTTCAAATTCTGCCTAATTAGGGGATCAAAAACCAGGGATGTCAGTTCTCTAAGCTACAAGTAATGTTCATAAACTAGCAGCTGTTATTTATACCTTTTTCACATTGCAAAATTACTGCAGCCATTTGATTCAAGAAATACCTGCACAACTGTTTTCTGTTTGAAAGCAGCTGGAGGGTGAAAGTGTCTTTGGTTTGAGCATGGCTGGCCTGTTTAATTCTGCTGCCTGATCAGTCTGTAAAGTACTATAAATTCTCTCTTTTTGACTGATACAGCCTCTGGACACTCATAATAAGGCATCTGCCAAACAAAAGGACTCCCTTTGGCATTTCTTGCAGGGGACACAAGACTTGAGTGTAATAAATAAAGGGGATTTTTTTTTTATTCAGACTACTGAGCAGAGGCACTACCTACAGTCCTCCTTGGCTCTTTCTTTTCTAGACCAAACAACACAGACTGGACTATACCTAGTGAGCTGATGCTTAATCTTCACTTTAATCTGTTAGCTTTTCAAGACTGAATTCATGCACTGGATGACCCTGCAACTAGCATAAGAAAATAAATTATTATTTAGAACCGCATGTCAGTGTGTCCCATTAAAATTCTTACTCTATCAATCATCTAATATTTTCGGCTTGCTATATATCCTTGTATTGAAAAGCGTGTTTGTATGCAGAAATTGTCTAGGCAAAGCTGGAAGTTTCAGAAAGTCAACAGAGATATGAAGCAGCTGAAACTCTTGATTTAAGGAGCATGTGATTATTTTTGGCATCTAAAAAACAAATGAAGCTTTTTGGCAGAAATAGGGGCAGCTGTGACCAGCTTTAAATTTAGAAGAGAAACACCCATATGTGCCACATCTCACATGTATGACACAATGTATTAGCCTAAGAAATCTACTAAAATAAGTAACTATTGACTTTATAAAGTCTAAAAGTTAAAAATAAGAATCAAGCACTTATTTACTAAAGTGTCAGCAAGGTGGATATCCCAGTACTTCAGCGCTTTCAATCTGTAGGCATACTGAAAATTACATCAGTCCTTGCAACATGAAGCTCTGAGCATACACAGTTTGCAACTAAGGCCTGGGTTTTGCTCAGCTAATGCCTCTAACACAGATCCACAGTCTTGAATCACACCTATCAGATCCAGACTTTGTACAGTAAACACATAGGTAGTTATGAATTTTTATTTCACACCAGGGTTGTTAGGGCATTCAGCGGAAAACTGTAATGTCAATCTGGTCTTAGTTCTAAATTAGATAAAACTGCAAAAACCTCTCCCCCTTCACAGGTGGAGGATGCTGGCAGTGCTTAGGCATTGATGGGCAAGAGAAGAAACTCTCTTTTTTTTCTTGAGAAGGAGCTGGTCTGTCTAAGTAAGTCCTCAAATTCACCAGAGGAATGCGGATAGCTAAAATCGCAATCTTATGTGAAGGCAGGGTCACAAAAGTCTCCATGGGTTCTGAAAGACACTTGGTAGCTAATTAGCACATTGTAACAAATTATTGTTATTGTTAGCTAGGAGATATTATTTCTAAAACTCCTGGTTTCCTAGGTAAAGATTTCACTGGCATGCAAGGCAACAGCTGTACAGTTCATTTGTCAATGATTCCTTATGGCCAGAAGCCAGGTTGAAGCCATTGGGCAATTGGTTGCCCCATCTCGAAACACCATACAACAAAAGTCTTCAAGAAATTCAGGCAAACACTCAAAATCCAAGATAAATGAAGATCTGTCCAAACTATTCCTTATTAAGCACTGCAAAATTAGAGTTGATAAATAAATTTGGACAATAGAGTTAAGAATATAGTTCTCAGTGTTTAGCTTTATCTTTACCTGGCTGTGAAAAAAAATCTAGATCACCTAATTCTACATCCATGATCTCTGAGACAGCCCACATGGCACAAACTATCTTTCGAGTCCAACCCCAGCTGTGTGCAAAAGAAGAAAGGATGGGACAGCAAAAACTGCATCATTTCTGAACCTGGTTTGAGTGATGAAGAAAGATCAGCTTTTGCACACAAAATCTAAACCAGTTTTTTTTTCTGAAAATATTAATTAAATAAATAAAATTATTTAGGTTAGTTGCTGAGGGTCCTAAACCTTTGCCAGCATTATAAACATACCTGAGTGTACAGTGTAATAGTAACAGTCAGAAATGTTCTTACTCCAAATGATGATCTGCTCTGAAATTTCTATGTTTATAAATTTTAAGTTGCAACTGACAAAATACTGGGTTACTGGAAGTTTTGACAGAAGTTTTGCAGACATTTAATTTGTGTTACTATTCATTGTGCTTAACTATTTGAGAGACAGATTCAGTAACAAAAATCAGTGAGCAGTACACAAGCAGTCAGCCCCTGCAATATACCCTGTTCACATCAGAACCATTTCATGGACTTGATGTACCAAATCCACCATTCATGTGCCAAGCCTCTCCATGCAATAGTGAACTGCTGATCTGTTGCATTTGGGTTACCTTGCACAAGGGCTGGACATCTCCATGGTTAATGCCCAGTGATGCCTGCACTGTGTGACGCAGCTGCCATTCCTGCTGCCTGCCAGCCCCACCAACACTGCCCACACTGCATCAGACCCTTAGCCAGTGCCCTAGGTAGAAGCTAGCTGAAATATAGGTGTTATATACCTGTGTGCCTCTCCAGCATTTTCTAAGGGCTGCCTTAGGCAACCTCACGGGTCCTTTAAGTCCCACATTGAATTACACATTCCCCCTTGGACAGACATGGGTATGTATATGGGGGATGGAGGTACCTAATTAGAAGCTAGAATTCATACAGTGCTGCAAGAGACATGTTACAGGATGCCCAAGCTTACAGATTCAGTTTAGTGTCAAAATTTTAGAGTGATTTTTCCAGGCTTTACATTTCATATCTCTTTGATATTAAATATACAGTAATTGGATTATCTAGTAGCTCGAACAGGTGGCACTGCACAACTACGTAGTTCTTCAAAATCACTTCGGAGCCCCCAGGTTCGAAAAGATTCCACTCAACTCCACTTCCCCTTCAGTGAAATCCAAGCTGCTGAAATACAATTATGCAGCAAATTCAGAAGAGCTACAATATGTATTAATGCGTATTCAATACATTGACTTCCTTTAAGCTTAACCATTTAAAAATAAATACTAGAGAATTATTTACATTACATTTTTTTCAGAACACTGAAGAGAAAAACTTGAATATTCATGCATTCCATCCCCATTTTCCATGGAACACTTCCAATCTTCATTTTCATTGCTTGCAAGGAGAAATTAATTGCATTAATTCCTTCATTCTTCAATGAAGGAATCTAACTTTGATTTTTAAGATATGGCAGTTTCCTGATTAATTTTATTTGAGAACTTTCTTCCCTGAAAAAGGACTTCAGGCAAGGTTATGTGTAAGTACATATTTTGCCTTTGTTTGGAATCCTTATAGCACTAAAGTTTTTTTTATTACTTTGAAGGTAATTAATGAAGTCAAAAAGTCTCTCGTGACATCACATTCCAGCCATGTTAAAGCCTCCTGCTTTAATCTCCACTCTCTCAGCCTGAAGTAAATAAGTAGTACTTATCTCAGTGAAATAAATTAGTGCAAGAAAAATCAAGTCCATGATGTGCTTCATTCTGTAGTCTTACACACTTTCATGAAACTTCATGCCAGTGGTGTACCTCTCCCAAGATAAATGTAACAGTATTCTATACAACTGCAAAAATGTTAAAATAAAGTGATGCAGAAAAATCTGGCTTTTTGCCAATTTCAAATAGCACAAAAATGTGTTATTCTCATCCACTCCAGGTTTACAAATTTTGCTCTGAGCAAAACACATTTTTGCTGCATCCTTCCCTAAGTAATTTTCCCAGGGTAGAATATGGTTCTTCCTTGAAGAATTTTGCTTTGCAAAAAAACTGCTAGAATTTTTTTTTTTCTCATTAAAAGCAGTTTTGTGGAGTACATTACAATGAAATACCCTCTCCTAACCACTTAATTATTCCAGCATCTATAGAGATCAGAGACAGGTAGTGGCAAAGTAACAGTTCTAAATTCTTCCCTAAAGGTTTCTTTTCTCTGCGCTTCCCCAGCCTGCTGGAGCGCATGCTAGCCAAGTTGCTCAGAGACATTCACCTGAGGATGCCAGAAGATTCTTCTTGTTGGACTAGAAGTGAGTGAACAAATCATCACTCTTTTTGGTGAGATATAAAAATTCTCAAACCATCTTTCTTAAGTAAAAGATATTAGCGTTGCACAGTCCAAGCTATTATCTTATTCTTTAGCAACACTGAGACAAGATCAATGGTCTGGGAAAAAAGAAAAACCTTCTGTCTCCCAACTGCTAATTCCCTGCAACTGGGCCACCTCCTGGAGCAGGCCAATTATATGCCATTCCTTATACAAAATAAGGAACAGATGCTTTTTCCAGCCCTATGTGAATGACATGAGAAAAGGTCCTCCTTGATGCTACTGAGGGATGTCTATACCACAGGTCATGTAGTTATCTTCAAGCTAACCAGTTCATATAGTCCAAGTAGCACAGAGCTCAGCGTGGGCAACAATGAAATAGAAGCCCTAAGAAATAAAGTAAATATTTGATAATTAGCCCAAACAGAGCTCTTGTACCTGCTATGGCCAAAGTGCTACTGGGCCTTAGGCTAGGTTGCTTAAAGCTGCTAAGGAATGTCTTAATTTATAGGCTGTGACCTTAGCATTCCTCAAAAGCTCTTTTTCCTTTCTGCTCCACACTGACCAAATGCAGATCCAGCAAGGCACTGCCGATTTATTTTTTGTATGAAGTTGGCACAATCATACATGTCCAGTAGCTAGATTCTTCCTCTATAGCTCTTTCATTCCATGCTAATGAGGAGGGTTTTTTGTTCCCTGATCTGGCGTGCTGGAAGGCTTGCTTTCTTTGCTTTTTTGTTTAGATTATACAAATTAAATGCAATCAGATCTCATGCTTGTGCTCTAAAGTGCTTACGAATATATCATACTTTGCTGTGTATAAAGATGCAGAGAGAGCAGAAAGTGAAAGGGGTCATCTTTCTCTGTAATAGCTCTTCTGGAGGCTGGACTTAGTAAATCAGTGTCTTAATCTGTTATAGTAAATAAGATGCTTTTCTATGCAGTCCTCAGTACACAGACTTAAAAACCTAATATAGGAGAGGTAAATAAAGCATAAAAATAGCTCTTCCTAGCAGAGCCAAGATGATAAACCTGCTGCATTTAAAAAAAAAAAAAAATCAAATTAACGAATTTTTCCCAAGTGGTCACTGAAAAATAGCACATATTAATGCATTTCATCAGATGAATAAACATAAGGAAAGTGTGGCTAAAAGAAGAGTTGAGGGCCAGGGCTCCAAAGCTAACATTGACTCCTGGTTGTCACAAAAATAATCGGTGCTGGTATAGGAGGATGGAACTGCTAGAAGAGAGGTGAAAGCTGAGCTATGTTTTCTGCTTGGGCACTGGTCTCACAGCCCTCAGAGGGTGTGTTTGGGTTATTTCAGTGTCCTCTTTGTGAGCTCTGAACCTTCTAAGGGTTATTTTTACTTAGTTCTACCTCCAACACATGATTTCAAAGGCTTGATCTCAGGCCAACACAGCTGAATGTGCCCGTGCACTCACAAATATGATGGCTCTTTATCTTAAATTTAACCTGAGGCCACCAGAACAGCTGGCATGCATCTATACAGTTGGAAGGACTGGAAAGGTTATAATGTAGAGACCATAATCAACTTACACACCCTGTACAGTCAGAGTGAGATATTTAACACATGCTCATTGATGGGTTACACATGCCCCATTGACTTCAGCCTAACTCTGCACCTACCTGGGAGGCCACCCACACACGTGCAATTGTATCAGAGCTGAAGTTTAAAACTCGTGGTTGACCAGGACATTTTTTTTCTTTTATATGGTGGAAAACCAGACATGCCTTACATTCATATTGAATCCCAGAAGTGAATCCTTTAAGATACAGCGTTGCTGAAAATTTCAGAGTTGAATATACTTTGGCAAACTACATACACACTCTATATGTACTCTATGAACTTTCCCCTGCTGAACAAAATCATGCCTTCCAACTATTTCAGAAATGAAAATACCCCATGCAGGTTATATTAAAATATGTGAAAGCGTAGAAAATGTATACACGGTCAAATGCAAATTCTAGCGTCAAATGCAGCATTGAGGTTGCTCAATCAACCACTCAGATCAGGAAATTCCAGAAGTTAATGGTCCATGGTCTTCTCTTCTATAACTCCATTGAAGCTATTTTGCATTCCCAGAGCTCACTGACATAAAACATATGAAGCATTTCCAGTCACTTTAATTTATTAATGTTTTTGTTACTTAATTCATGGTTGAGACTAGTAGGAGATTCTACCTGGACAAGTTAACATCATGACAAAACTGAGCTAAATCCAATCCGCACGTATAATCTTTGCACAAGAAACCTGAAATCAAGGCAAAGTGGTCCAAAGACCAATGAAGTACTTAACAACTCAGGAGTTAGGTTAATTTCCTCTCTCTCCTACATATTTCCCTGTGACCTTTGGCAAATCACCTAAATCTCCATGTAATATTCATTCATTCCCATAGTAGTATATTTAATATAGAATAACTTAATTTCAGCTTGAGCTACTTTCTTTCCTTCTGCAAGGACAATGAAATAAGCCAAGCTTGAAGTTGGCATCAGTCACATTTTTTATTCATTTGAACTTTTATTTTTAAATCATATCAAAAGGAACTTATCTTTCTCACACTGTCATAATGTAAGTAGCCCATATAATGCTTTATGAAAATTCAAAACAGACTCACTAATCAGGGAAAACATCAACTTGAAAGGACTTTTAGAGACTCAAGACTCACTTAAATAGGATTAGAACTGAAGTTTGAACACATGAAGGAAATTTGGACAATTATCCCGTTGACTTCTCTGTTGTCAGGATGTCACCTAGCACTTGTGTTATGTTAACTGACTGCTACACTGCACATTCATTGGGAGGAAATACACATAAGTTTCCTGAAATATATTGAAAATTTTTATACCAGCCTTTTCCATTGATTTATTTTCAGGAAATAAGACTTGAAGGAAGCCTTTCTGTTGCATTTTAGTTCCTACCATTCTGTTCTGTTACATTTTCCCCAATTACTGCAAAGATTGAGTGGGGAATGCTTAATGTTTTTAGATTTTTTTTAATTTAAAATATATTTTAAAGTAATAATATGTAAAATATGTTTTTATGTATTTGGAAAATACTTTTTACTTTTTCTTTAACCTAGTTTCCTAGTGAAAAAAGCTGATCAACTCTATTTAAACAAGTCATTACCTCAGTTCTAAAAGATACTCCCCTCAAATTGCAAACTCTTTGGTGTTGCTTACAGAAGTTAAGCTGAAGCATATTGGCAGTGCCAAAAAGCTATAGGCACTGTTGACTTGTATCACAAATATATTTGTCCTAGCATTTTTATTACTATTATTGTGTTTCTTGTTGATTAAATATTTCATATACCTCCACATATTTCTTTTCACCTCTTCTAAGAGGTAAAATATACATGTGGACTTCTTAGTGCAGACTGTCACTTCTCTAAAATGCAGAATATACTTGTTATATTTAAAGACTGAATAATACCTTTTGTGTGTACTCACAGCTTCATTGAGTTGTATTGTAATATATGGAATGGATGTATTTACTACAAGTGGTATTTTCACAGGTGTTTAAAAATATGCCATTTTATTTTATTCTGAAATATGGTAAAACTTTGATATCATAATAATGTTATACAGTGAGATAGCAAAAATATGCATATGACATCCCTCTTTGTCAAGTATATATGATAGATCTAGTTATAGATGCTCTGCTCTCCTTTTCAGAAGCCATTTCTATTCTAGTGTAAACACAGAATTAAAAATGCTGTAAAATAAATGGAAAAAAAACAGTGATATTTCTCAGCCCTGAAGTATGAAGTTTTAGAGATGTCAGATTTTACTTTCTGTTTGTACTCAGAGAATTTCTCATCTTTAGGATTCTCAATATGTGGCTAAATAAATGTGAAGAGCATTTGCAAGGATGTCATGTACAAAAATAACTGGTTAAACTCTGTTTTGCATGAAAATAACTGGTGGAAAACTCTGTCCCCCGATATATCAATGAAATTGGACTGATTTCACTGGAAATTTCATGTATGGTCTGCAGTTGAGGAAACAAATCAGGAATGAAGACTCTGTTGCTTTGCAGATTCAAGTTGCCCCAAGAAAGTGCCACAAATCCAAAGAATGCTCCTGAGTGCTATATTTTGTACAGGAATCTCTAATTTAGCAAACAGATGTGAAAAAGCACATGTAGCCAGAAAACTCCCCAGTGACAATACAGGGGGATGGAAAAGAGCACATATATTACAGCTAAGGCCAGTATTCATTCATGCTCGAAATTAATAAGTATGCTCAAGAAAAAAAATGAGTATCATTAATCAAATGAACTTTATAAGAGTTAAGAAGCCCTTGCTCATCTGTGAAAAATTAGCCATCAATAACATTCTTTTTACCACATTTTAGAATGATCTGATGTATAAAAGCAACTTTAACTTGACCTTTTATTTTATATTTCTTGCCAGGAGCATGTGCTATGCTGTGGGTTCACTAAAGTTGTCCCCAGACTGCCTCACTCATAGGTACCTCTGTTAACAAAATTCTGCTGCTGCTGCTGCTTCTGCAGAGTGGCAGCTAGGATGGAGCAAGTCCTCCTGGTTCCCAAGCCCACAACCGTCCACTGGTTCCCCCTACATGACTTACACTGGTCTGAGAAAAGATTGTTTTCTAGCCCCAAAGGAAAAGACAAAGTAACCCACAGTGGTGGGAACAAGGATCAGAAGTTAAGCTTTCTTCTTTTCCAAGGAAATGACCACCTCAGTGGCTGATGGAGGTGAGTAGCCATTGCACGCAAACCTCAGTGCGACACAGGGATGGAGGGTCACTGGAAATTCCTTAAAACACTGGGATATAATTGCTTATGCTACATGTAAATCACAAATGAGAAAGCTCAAAATTGCCTGGAGATATGGAGAAGTGATAAGTGTCAGGCCATTCCTGACAGATTCAGACATATCAGTGCTAGAGAAAATGTTTCAGCTTCCCAGATTTTCTCAGTTAAAACTACAGTCAAAGCACAAATGAGAATGCATAGTTACCAAGATGACAGTTGACTTATTTAGCCCCCCAAATTGTCTGCCTTTGAATTAAAAATGCTTACTGAGAAATAAAAAGACCTAACATTTTTCTGCATTTTTAATTTTAAAAAATAACAGTGTTCAAATATTATGACATTCTTTTAGACTGGCTTTTCATTTGCTCATTTTTGTGGTTCTTTAATTATGCAATACATGGCAGTCTCTTAGTCTTTCACTATAATACACTGTCTCTCAGAAGCAAACATATTAATTGGGTACACACTTCTGGCTTGTGCAACGTGTCTAGTCAGCTCCCAAAGCAGATGAATGCAGTTTCATACACCACAGGTTTGAGTAAAAGTATGAAAGCTGTAGTGGAGCATACTTACAAAGGCCGTCTTTGGCCTCAGGGGCTAACCTTCTTATGCAATGTCTCCTGGCTACTGCTTTGAAATACCCTCTGCTGGAGCCTTTCTTGCTACCAAGCATAGGGACAGCTTGGCATGAAAAAGCCCCAAGGCTAAACTAGCCATTGTGAGCAGCCCACTTCTAAACACGCAGGATTTGTTCATTAAGAGATTAAAGTGCAAGTAGGTTGTAAATTCATCCTATGCTCACAGATTGATGTCTTCGTGCTGCCTCCAAATCCTTCTGCAGCTCGTGCTCCTCTCACTAAGCTCCATGCAAAACCCCATGTGTATCAGTAGATTCTACCTGGGTTCAAACCCCAGCAACACACAGCCTTCTTGAAGTCTGCAGGATTAGCAAATTCTACAAACCCAGAATTAATCATAGAAAATGTAAGGCATAATGTATAATGTACAGATCCAATGAATGCTCTAAGAGATCACTTCCAGGTCCACAAGGTGGACAGACTCCGACTAGCTTCTCATGATAGTAATAGAAATGTTCCAGCATTCACATTTTTGCATACACATGCAAGTACTCCATAGTGAGACTTATACTCTCTGAAGCATGAATATGAAATAAAGAAGCTTTTCGTGGAAAATATGTATGTTTTCATCAGTATTTTTCATTAAAATGTTCTTGCAGGCTTATCAGAGCCATCATTTAGAACATAAACTCATGCTTCTCTTGGATCTCAGTTCATGAACTCTGCACAGAAAGGGCTATGGATTCCATAAAAAGCATCAGTCCAGAAATTGCTCCACATGGGGTAAACTCTGACCTTCTGTCTGGCTCCCAGTGAAATTAAGGGAGTTTTATAACTATGGGCATCTCAAAATGGGGGGGTGATAAAGCCTGAAAGAAAAGATCAATATTTAGGTTAGCAAATAACTCTCCAGAGGGCCCAACCCTTTTACAATTGCCATCCATCTCCACCAGAAAGCAGTTTCACATCAAATGAAGAGCAATAAATCTTAGGAACATACAAAAGCAAAGGGAATGAACTTAACCTAAAAGCCATCCAAAACAATGCACAAAATGCATTCTTAATAGACACAACAGGAATATCTGTATGGAGATAATCCACAATACACTGTGCCAGAAGTCTGACAACTAAGGATAGGAAGAAAAGACATATGCAAGAGTTCAGATCACATTTATGAAGAGAAGTTCTAAAATGTGAAAGCCACAAACTCTTTTGTAATATCCCAATTCCCTCACTTTTTGTCGTGTAAGCCAATACTATCTGCAGCAAAATGGCTAAAAATGGTCTTATCTCATTCAACATCTGTTGGACTGTCCCATGATAAAGAGTCACTTCAGTTCACATGTTATTCTAATATCTAGATAAGCCACACTCTTTATTTTCTCTAGTACGTGAATTGAATCTGGAAGACGGAAAAAATATTTTTTAGGCCTACTTTTCAAAAGTTCATGTGAGTAGAAGTATATCATGCTGTCTTCTAATTTCTCTGAAAAAGATTAAGAAAACAGAAAATTCCCCAGAAATGCCCAGAGATACAAGACAAGACCTGGCACCTTACTCATAGGCCACCCATGGAGTAAAGGACTACTTAACACAAGTACAGTTTGTAGGTTCTACCTTTGTAAAGCTAGTGGAAAACTGGGTCATTTTATTTGCACTTCATGAAATGTAAAAACAGTAAATAGTAGAAGGAAAGATTTTAAGAACCTTTTTGTTTGTTTCACATTGTTAATTAACACCAGGAGATGTTAATGCTCTATTTTTATTTTATTTTTTTATGAGTGCAGAGTCCCAGGCTCATATGAGCTGTGACTTTCGGCTTAGGTTGATTAACTTCCCTGTTTCTACTATGTTCATTCTTACTGTCATAGCCAAATCCAGTTTTCAAGTGGATGCCAAGTCCTTGATGAAAACAGTCTTTTATCATATCCTAACCAATGGACTGGAAGTAAACTGGGGTCATATGGGAATAATCAATCACAGTTTACATTTAGGCCATTCAGCACATTTAATACTCACACACACACACAACCTATAAAAAGATATATACTATTAAAAGCATTGTTTTGACACAATTCAAGAAAATGTCGATTCAAAGTATTCTAGGTCATTTGGACACATCTTTCTCCCATTAATTTTAATAGAAGAGATGGACCAGATATGTAGTTGGCTTGCAGTGATACAATTTCACGGAAGTCAGTTGGACAATACTGATTTACTTTTGCTAAGAATCAGGGTGTAGATCTCCCAAAAGAGAGTCAGTTTGATCAAAGTATCAAAATGATACTATGTTGGAAAAATTCAAAAGTACTCTCCTTTGGTGAAGACATATTGATTAAAAACCCTGAGCTACATCCTTTCTTTCAAATTATTCATTCTTAGTGGTTTGACCATGTATGACCACCAAAATATTTAACTCCCTTTCAAACTGAAAGAAGTTTCCTAATAAGGGCTCCTAGATAAGCAATTTTGAAGTTAACTCACTTAAAAGATTTCTAAGAATACTGACATCCTCAGAAAATACTACTGTTGAAAACCAAACTTCCCTCAGAAATGTCTAAATTTTGGTAGCATTTTGTTTCAGGAAAAATCCAAGCAAATATGGTTCAGTAATATCAAATTGTACCAACACTGTAAGAATGTTAAATTTTTTTTTTTATTTACTTTCTATTTAATTCATTACAAAATACACTATAACATAAAAGAAAGACATCAAAATCAAAACAAAAAATCTTGATTCGCTAAAGAGATTTTTTTTAAATCCATTCTTCTGTATGCACAAATGTACTGCAGCATAAGATATTTCTTAAGATACATAGTTCTCAACATAATTAGTTGGTATACATTTCAAAGTATTTCACCACTAATGGCTTAGGTTGATTAACTACCCAGATAACATATTTTACTGTACTCCATAAACGTAACACAGAGGTATTAATTCATGAGATGATGCAAGCTATCAACAAATCTATGCTCTATTATTCACTGTAACTTTTTGTCTTCAGAGAAGGTGATTTCAACTACACGAGCAAAGCTATTGTGAATCAAATCTAAATGGGAATATAAACAAAAGTTTAAAAAATTCACTTTTATCACCTTTTTTCTTTTTTTATCCTTAAATAGCATGCTTTAAAAAAAGACATGAATTAAAAACTTTAAAAAAAACCCAAAAACCAGACCTTCATGCCAGGACAGTTTCTCAAATTACATGATTCTCCAAGAATGAGCTACTAGGAGACAGGCATTTTTTCCAGGATACAAGGCAAGACAATATTTATAAACTCCTCCTTCCCCATATCAGAAGCATGACAAGAAGATTTCTGAATAAAGGAGAAATCTATAAGGAGAACTTTGGGACTGACTGTTAGGTCTGGGCTGAGGTGGGAGATACAGAACTAATCCTTCCATGATGTCCTCTAGGCACATTTCAATAAGAAGAACCACAAATACATGTATATTAGAAATATAGTACAACCTACCACCAGAAAAATTTCTATTGCTCTGGATACAAATCCTTCACAACGAGGATTTTAAAACCTTCCTAAAGAACTTCCCTACTCAAAAACCCTGCTCACAGCAATGACAACATTTTGATGCACTATTGTCTAAACCTACATTGAAGTTTATTAGAACATGGGATGTGTGTCTCTACAGGCTTTAATATCATCCTCTGGTCTTCTTTGATACAATAATTATAGAGATTATACAATACAGAATTGATGGCATAAAACTAAGAATGTAAAGACTTATGATACCATGTACTACAATTCAGTATATATTAGTAATATTGTATTAAGCCAGCGTGATTTTAGAAAACAGAACCTAAGCACATGGATTTTTATTTCCATCTGATAAGTAATATGAACTGGAAAGAATCACAAGGTGAAAGAATTACAAGGTTAAATGCAATACAGTTAGAAAAAAATTTCACATTTTCACCCCTTTTCTGTCACTGGAAACAGCACTCTCTTTCACCCTTTCAGGTCTATCCACTACATTATCTTTGACAATGGTCTCTTTCTAGTTACTCACTCCAGTTACTCCAGTCAGGTTGTATCTTCATTTTGCAAATTCTTTTTGCTCCTCATCTGCATAGGTATCAAAGTATGGATATATTCGACCCTCCCTGACCATATTTCTGATGTCACCAGCCATCAGTTACTCTTTTCCACCCTGTGCTCACTAATTCTTGGCTTTGTCTTTCAGATTCCCACCCAATCAGGAGTATTTCAAGTCCAGTATTTGCTTTTAGTTCCACTGTGTGACAACTAACATTCTTGCCAGTGGAAGTTATTTTGTGCACCATTGAGTGTAGCTTTGCCAGTCCTTTATACTGCTCATTTTTCTGCATTTATACTTGTGGACAGACTACTAAATTAATACATGAAGTGCCCCTGGTGCATTCGAACTATTTGCTGTATAGGTCAATTTTTCAGGGACAGGCTGGCAGAATTTTCAGACACACTAGGAATACACAAAAGCATTGGCCAACAATGTGTTGGGAGAATCACATCTGAATGATACAGTAATTTGATTGAGGCCCTATTGCGTGTGCAAGCAGAAAAGCAAACAGCATTTCACAAAAAAAGTGTCATGCAGTGGCATCCAACAGTTCATATGAAACTAATGCAAACAGCTGTCTCAAATATATATGGATATATACTTGAGACGTGATATATGGTGGAGGGTGCTCCTACCAGTTTACTCCTGCTGTGTCAAAGTTTCCCCACACTTCTCAGGCAAGCTGGGTTTGCAGATAAGCAGTTTGAAACTTACAGAAAATCTTCCAGCTACTGGTGTGACCCTCCTATGAAATCAGACATACCCAATGTGCTTGGGAATAAAAATTGGTTTGAGACAATGGGATTCCCAGCTTCTGATTTACCTGTTCCTATGTCTTTCTGCTAGAGAGAACCAACACGTATATTAACTGCACAGGTAATACTGTGCAGTTCTGAAGAGCATCTTGAACATAAAGTCAAGGTTCCTGTGACAATACAAAAAACACGTGGACAAGGATTCAACCATTTATGTATTTTGTTTACATATTGTATGAACATGTTCTAGTTATCTATTATATTAATATACACATATGTTAATATATTAAGGACATGCTACACCTGCTTTTGGTTTTTTTAACCTGCTGCAACAGTAAACCACTATTCCAGAATACTTGAATGTTTTTTTCCTGCCACAGCCTATGAAGGTTAACTCAGAAAATATGAGAGATACATCAAAGATTTCAGTGTCTTCCTAGCAATGACATTATAGTGGTTCATTTGGAGTGCTAATGGCAGGATATTGCCATTTTCAAAAAATTGGCATGGCAATATAGAAGTATAGAACAAATAAGTTGGAAAAAACCTCCAAAGGCCATCTGGTCCATTTCCTGCTCAAAATAGGGTGCATGGTAAATGCCCTCCACAGGACTGAGTTGTATTGCATAGCACGTTATTCCTAATTTGCTAGAGACAATTCTTAAAAAATTAAACAGGTCCTGGGCATTGATGAACTATTAGAGAATTCACCCATTCAGAAAGGATTCTTGTGAGCATGATGGGTCCAGCATCAGTGAAGTTAAGGGACACAAGAATAGCTGAAGTAGTCACCTCCATGCCCCACATGTCAGTCTTAATAAGTGGTCATTGTTACATATTTGCTGTTTTGTGAACTCTGAAATTCTATGGACATACTGTGCTGATGTGTTACAGGTTTCTAAAATGTATGATGTGTGGGTCTGGGATTTTTTTTTAACGTATTTTGTTGTTGTTGTGCTTCCAGCAACAGTAGATGGATAATCTTTCTGGAATATCAAGCCTGATTATATGGCGTAAAGACTGATTTTTTTGCCAAATAAAATATAAATGTAAATATAAATCTGTGTGTAGGCTAATCTGGAGACAAGAAGTATTATTTAATTGGTTTGTGCTGATAGCTTGCTATTTTTTATATTTTAATAAAACATCATAGCACAGTTGTGACTTTTCATCTCCTTAGTTAATTGGAGAATAGCACATGCTGTAACAAACATAGACTTTTTTTTTACTTACAAATCTATGCAAGTAAGAATTTGCAGACAACACAGTAAGATATTCTGCCTGCTAATAACAAGTTGAAAAGCTTTGTAATCTGTAAAAATAAGAGGGGCAAAAAGCAAAACAAAATCCAAAACAAAACAAAAAAACTGCAGGGTGCCTCAAAAAGAGTTGTTTCAGTTTACAGCTGTAATCCTTTTATTTTCCTTTTCCCTCCTACTTTTTCCTATATGTTCGGGTGGTGTGCAGTGATTGCCTTCTATAGTGGCTAAAGCAATGCATTTCCCTCCTTCAGAGGACTTTTGTTATCTTCTGCATTGTAAAGAAGACCCCTCTGGAGAAAAGGGCATTGAGAGGTGATGAATTTGGCACAAAAAAGACATCACAGAGCAAAGTCTCAATATTGGGATACTGCTAGAACACTCATTAATGTCATCTCATTATAACAGTTTGAGATATTTCATATGCACTCAGCCTTGCAACCATTTCCTGGACTATTTGCTTTTAACACCTTGCTCCTTTCTGTGTGTACCTCCAGCACTCCCACTTTTTATCTCATCAGCCATGAACTCCTCACCTTTGCCTTCAAGAGCCTGCTCCTGCCAGCTTTCAAGGACTAGCAAAATGTTGCCCACATCTTAAATCCACAAACAAGCATTTTCATATTTCAAGTCCCTGACAGTGGCTAGGCAGCTGGTGCCCTGAGATCACTGCCACACATGCAGCTCTGCATTGCCTTGCTGTTTCTTTGTGCTTCCTCTGGTTGCAATGGACCTGCCAGTCGTGTCTGCCTTGTACTTAAAAGTTGTGGGTTGTGTGGTGAAGGATTTTCTTCCTTCTGAATCTTTGCAGAGTGTGTAGTACACTTGGGTCAGGGACCACTGCTAATGCAACGGTAACATATAACCAAGCGGTAATAGACAAATATTTGCTCACAAGAAGCCAATAAATGTAATATTTATTGCCTATCCTCTTCTGTAAAAATAATTAAAAGTACTTAAGACAATAAGACTCACTTTGAATATTTGCTAATAGAATTTAAAAAACTGAAAGGGCTGTCATTTATTTGCTAACATTCCCCTGAATCAAAAATTACTGCTTGTTATGAATCCGGCCAATTGTTAATTTATAGGGTTGCCTAGCTTTGAATGGATTTATGTAGGGAAATGCTTAAAAATGGAAAAATATTTGCAGAAATATTGTCCATAAAGTCTTTATTTGCACAACATTGTGTCCTCTATGGGGGATGTGTAGTGTACTTGTACTCAGTGATTTATTGCTGTTCATTTAAATGACACTCACTGAATTCTGAAGGACTTTTGTCTGACACATAACATTTCTTTTCTAGTCCGTAAATACATGCACATTCACACAAAAAAACGCATTGAACAAGACAGATATATTAACATTTGTTAGCAGGTCAAACTAAAACATTATCAAGGATGCAGTGTTCTCTTTGACCTCCTAACACTTAAGCAAGCTGCAACAGCCTTGTATAATTCAGATTGTAATATGCTTTACTTAACCTTTGTTAACTAACACATGAAGGAACAGCTTTTCCTTTTAGTGAGGACAAAGCATGGTATTTCAAAAGGGCTTATGTGAGTTGAGAGTAAGGCTCTGTACACAGTTAAATCCTACATTTGACTGCTGAATCCATTCTTTCCCCTTTCCACCCAAATCCATGTGGAAACAACAAAACAGAAAAAAATGGCTGAATTGAAACTACTTTGAATTATTTTCCATACCAACACCAAAAATGAAGACATCTTTTCCCATTTGTACAAGATGTTCCCTATGAGACAAAATGAAACATCTAAATCCACTTGTCAGGAAAGACCAAGGAAATGAAGGACTAGGTTCACAAATCTGTTGCCAGATAAGCTGCACTGGCTTATCTACTAGCTCAATCACTGGAGCACATCCTATAATGTCCAAACTAGAGTTCTTGCCTCTGCTTCTGGGATTTGAGGTCAGGCTTTTCTGACGGTCCTCAGCAGAGCATGCCCTCACCAGAGTGCTGTAGAGTACTCCAGGGTACTTCTCAGAGTACTTGGAGACGTAGGTAAACATCCTCATCATCGCACTGGAGTGTAACTCCTCTCCTGTTTCTGTTTCAGGGGTCAATTAAGCACGGTGCAAACTGTTCCGCAGCTTCTGCTGCCGGGACTGTTGGAGCTCTGCCCTACAAGAACAAGGTCATCCATTCGGAGGAAAAATTACTTCATTCAGACCCACTTTTTGCCTAACACAGGTCTCTTCCATCTGGATTCAGTAGCCCAGTCACCACTCTTATAACTTCTTCTAAGCCTTTTTAGCCTCCTAAGCCTTTTCACTGTGGTCCGTGATTGCACTTGACCTTTGTGTAGGAAACACAAAGAGAGTGGGGGAAGGAAAGGGTCCTGCCAGACACAGGCTGTCTTTAACAAAAATAGCAAAAACAAAGTTACCTTCACCCTCCCTACATTGTTCCCATATTTTCAGGAAACTGAGTTTTTTTCTTGAAGGCTGCAGAAGTGAGTGGCAGGTGTGAGAATTACATGAATCTGTGAAAAGGATTTATTAGGTGACTGATACTCTATAGACAAAAAGTCTAAATAATTTCTGCAATGTTGAAAAAGCTGTGCAAGAAACAGTCCAATTCATAAATAAGTTTTAATTTTCAAATCAGCTCAGCCACAAGCAGGACGATGTCCCATTTATTCTTCACTTACCTAGTTTTCCTATGATCTCAGACGGAGTCATGTTCTCCAAGTCCACTGCTGCTTTAAGGAAACATTTCAGTTTGGATAAAGTATGTGGCTGGCTTTTTCAAAACCATCTGAGTTTAGACAACCTGGCAATTAAGTCCAGGATTGCAGCAATTAATGATCCCTCATCCTGCTGCATCGGGAGGCATTTGGGAAGCCGTCTCAGCATTTACATTTAAGGGACAGACCAACAGGAGCAGGTGTTATGTGCTGAAGACCTTAAGCAGATACAGGCTTCGGCTCATAAGCTTTTCCATGCAGAAATGTTGTAACATGCACGAACAAACTTCCCAAAGTGTCCCTAGTTTCAGGTGTCAATCAAGGTTTTCAAACATGGCTCTAAACTGTGTGGCTAAAACCACACAGCATTATACCGGAGCTTGCACCAGTGCTAAGGAAGCGTTAAATCCACACCTGATCAAAGACCCTCACATCACCTCAAAGGGACAGGCAGACAACTACCCAGGTAAGTCAAATGAAAAATGTGGCATTAACACTAGTACATGAAACAGCCCAGGGAGAGGTCTGTGGCCCTGAGGCCAGAGGGCATGGTTCAGCTCATACCCCTACAACTCTTACTTACTGGCATCACCATGGAGAGTAAGCAAACTGACAAGCATACAGAGATACATCATAAAGACAGCTTAGAGCATGGATAATTTTGATTTTTGCATGACTTCTGCTTACTTGACTGCCCTTCACATCCAAATCACCCTACTTTGTCCTTTCCAGGAACTCAGTATATGGAGCCAAAGGAAAGGAGAAATTCCCTTCAAAGCTCATAGTAAATATTTTCTTTAGACAAGCAGGCTGACTCCCTCCAGGTGAAAAGAACCATCCTGGTGAGTCTAGCAAATTTTGGGGAACATCAGAGATAAAAAGCTATTATCACAGAGCTCTTGTGCCCCTTATCTGTGAGGTGGTCTGGGGGATGTTATTCCACCCCCTCACTTTAGTCACCCACCGTGTAGAGTGCAGATGTGGCTCTTATTTCAATTCCACAGTCTATTAGTTTTCCAACACCTTCCCTCCTGGCACTTGGAAGTAAATCAGTCTCCCCTCTTAGCATGTATCCAAAACACCATGTGTAGAAAAATAGGTCTCCACAGGGTATAATTCTGAAATGTAAAAGGAAGGCTAGAGAGTTTAAATGATCTAACTTGGATGATGTAGTGCCAGTAATCTACTTGAAGAAATTTGTAAGAAATAAAACCCCAAATTTCTTTTCTGTTTTTAGTAACACAGCTAATTGCAGGATTGGCAGTGCTGGATGGCTCATGGCATTGGACAAGAGGACAGTTGAAGGTATACCTGTCTCGGATCATATCTTTGATCTTCAGATCTAGACTCGGACCATTCTGGGACCTCATACAAGTTTGCTGACTGGGACAACAATTTCAGAGATAACTGATACTACGACCTAGACTTAGCTCAAAGCACTCCAGTCTTGTAGGCAAATTTGATTTTACACTGTCAGTAAAATGGATTCTGCCAGGGAGGACCTCAGAGCAGCAGTGAGTTTTCTGGTGGGATCCTCTGAACTGAAACACTGGGATTTTAGGAGGTAGATGGGAATGAGTGCCTGGGAGAAGACCCTGCAGTTTAAAGCGGCTCAGGAAGCTGTGGCCATGGCCTTCCATTCTTCCCACCGCTCACTGCTTCCCCATCATTTTCTTTCTACATACAGTCAAAGCACTGAAAAGTTAATCAAAAATCACTCCAGTGTGGATCAGAATTGTGAAATCGCCTGAGAAACCACTATCTTCAGTTTATTTTCTTTTCTTTTCCAGCATTAATCCCCAGGAGGGCTACCGCACAATCTCACTTTGTGATGCAACCTGTCACTGGCTTGAAAGCAGGCAAAACAAGGAAGGAGGGGGAGGTAAGAGTTGTTGTAAAAAATGAAGAGATTTCTCAAGACCCTCCCCTGGAGGCTCTGGAGGATGTTAACATAAGGTCTCCAAGTGGCTAGGGCCAATGCTGGAGGCAGATTAGCAATAATAAAATAATCTTAGAATAATAAAAGCTGAGAGAGCTTGTGTAACTCATCATGTCCTCATTTTTAAAAGTGCCAGTACGAAAGAGCCGCTAAAGAAAAGACCTTCAGTTTTCTTACTTAAATAAATGACTTACAAAATATATCAATACCAAAGGGATACCTGGTTTATTGCCCAAAAGCAACATTTTTTCCTAAAGAGCTTTCTAAAGTGTATATGGCTGTTGGGGAATATACGTTATTGCTTTATGTGTGAAAATTCTGGTTCACAATGGGCTTAAAACACTCTCCAACACAACTATTGTTTCCTTCCTCAGGGTGTTCAGAACAATGGTGACTGCATATAAGAAGGTTTCAATATTTGAAATACAGTCTGTGCTCACAAAGTAAATAGTTTTCTTAGCATCTACTATCTCTCCTTCCCAACTTCCCTGGCTTACTGAAGAAATAATTGACAAAACTAAGCTAAACAAGACAGACTTGAAGACAGACCATCTAAAAGCACAGCCTAGGAAAAGTCTTTTCAGGTAAAGACTGAAATCACTCACAGATGTCTGATATTCAGCACAGCCAGAATTTCCTCCCCTAGCTTTCAGACCTTCTTCAATATGTGTGATGACTTATCAAATAACATTAAACAAATTACTTAATTTCTTGGTCAGAATTCCTTATATGTGACATGGGGACAGTAACAATATCTGTTCTTATCTGTTATCTATTCTTTGCTCCTGGTGCTCCATGTATCAACATCTGTAAATATTTAGTCATCATTATACCCAGTAATTTACATTCTGAATTTATGTAAGTTTTTTCTTTGATTTTGTCAGGAATTACTATCCGTGAAGAAAAATACAATTTAGGAAAAAAAATCTTTTAGGCCAACATATCATATTTATCTCAATAAAAGCCAACAACTTGCTTTTTTGTTGCTGTGTTGCAATAGCTATTTGATATTCCCAGTTTTAGGTACAAATTGCGATTCTGTTGTGAAGTTATGTTTTGTTAATGTTTTCAGCCCAAACAAAAGCACATGATTAAAAAGATACTGAGTACATTAGTAATCATAAGATTGATAAGTTTGTTTGGCTCTTTAGGTCATAGGGTTTTTTGGTGTCACTCTCTTTATCATATTACTAAATATTCAGCACCTGAATTTTTTAAAAGGCATGTTATCCCTAATTGCCTCTCTGCCTTCTTCTCCGTGGCTGAAAGTGCAGTAGCCACTATATGCTAGCCAGCATTTTACAGTACAACTGTTCTCTTAAGGTCACTGCACATTCAAATACCCTACATATCAGCTCAATCTCCATGTGTTTGAAGAGGAGCATGAGAGAAGTGGGAAGGTATATTTCTAATATTCCCACCTCCCCCCTTTTCAAATGCATGAATAAGCATTTCTGCTTTTAAGAGGTGCGCTATGAATCATTGCTTTAATTCCTGAGCAAATCTACCCCAGGATAGACAGGCTGAGCTTGAGTACTCCAAGGACAGTATTAACAGCCCAAGGCAACTGCCTCAGCCCTGGCTTTCCTGTTTCTCCTCACCGCGGAGGGAAGGAGCCAAAGTGGTGGGGGAGTACCTTTCCTATTCAACTTCACCTGTCATGGGTTTGGCACCAACAGCTACAACATCTCCAGCCTGAACCTAAGACTTCCTAACAGGCTTTGAAACTGCAGATGTCAGTAACACTTTCCCGTGAGAATATATATAATGTTTTTCTTTGGGGTGGGCAGTCTCTATTATTGTATTAAAGCTAGTCTGTTGCACAATTTTGATTACACTGTCTGTTTTAATCAACTGCTTCACTCTTATATATTGCTCAAGGAAAAAAAAAAAGAAGAAACATCATTTTCACCTTAAATCTGTCATCAAGAGCACCAACTACTGTCTTAATAAACTTTTGTTGAAAACACAAGTTTTGCCAATCTCAAAGGCTCTCATCTCTGAGGTACATTGAACTAATTAGTAATTTAGCAGGAGTAGAGGCAAAAAAGTTCACTTCAGGCACTTTGGTAGACAAAGAACAAAGTTCCTTCATCTGTATTAATACTTTAAAAAATAGAATTAATGACCTGAAGCTACAACAGTACCTGAGATGATTTTATGGAGTCAGTGTTTAATTTGAAAACATTCATACACTGAAAGTATTTAATGAAACTAACTAGCTAATACATTGCTTTCTTTTCAATGGAGGGAAAACAATATTAATAAATAAGTCATCTTAATGTATGTGTTATAACAAACCCAGTATTCGACTCAGCAGGATCCCAGACAGAGGCTAAAGCATGGCAGTATCTGCCTCCCACCAATGAAATGGGTGATTCACACTGGTATGTACCATGGCCAAGTCCATCTCCATCCCCACCCCAACTGCAGGCAGCCACTGCATTTGCCCCAAAGTCTATTTCACTACTCTGTTTCACTTGTTGCTGTCTTACTGATGGGGGTTCTGTTTATTTTCCTAGGGAAATTGGATGATCCCACTACCAGAATATTTTGTTTTCCAATGCACAACACAGGTCCATGCCATTTCTGAAGCCAAGCTGGACAATCCTTTAAGTGGTTCTCAAGCAGAGCTGAACAGGATCAACTATTTCAGGTATATTCAAGGGAAGAGAACAAAATCCTCATTTCATATATATCCACGTCCCAAACCAGCTCATGGCTAGTAGCCCTGGATTGTGACAATCTGTGCCCTCTAGATCAAAGTTGTATCAAATTAAGTATCTATACCACAGCCCAGAATTGTACAACAGACCTTGCCATTTCCCAGCAGGCTACTCGTCCACCTAGCTTGAATTTCTTGCCTCCAGTAGTCCAGTTGCATTGGAAGTAGGGTATTTTTCATAGTAATATTTGTGTAAGGTGGGGGTTTTTTAATTGTTTTATACATACAATGATAAATTAAATATTAAAAGTCAGTATCCAGCTAGTCATTATTGCCTATGGTGTGTTACAGCTACGTACATAAAATCAAAGGAATAAACATATAGAAAGGTTTTTTATGTGATTAGAAAGAAGGGAAAAGCATCCCAAGAGTGATTAAATGTATCCTGTTGTCCTTTATTTTTTATGTTTAGCCTTTCAAACAAGCAATTTGCATGATGAGGTCTTTCAAGCCTTTTGCAAAATCCTAGAGAATTAGGAAATTATTCTGTGAGCTGATAAAAATTGGCTGGTTTGGGGAATCTGTAAGTCCATTGGTTGAACATCACTACCCTGAATTACAATGCAAGGTATTTTTAAATAGAATGAAGTAGTAAGTATTCGTATTTTGGTGACACTTGATGAAAAAGTTGGTATTACAGGTGCACCTTTGCATGGCTTAATCTTTTTTTTTTATGTATCAAAACCAAATATAAAATCACTGCACAATTCCCCTAATTATACAGTACAGTTCATTTACTATTTTTAAGGTATTTTTCTCCACTTTGGTGTCATAACCCTGTTGCTACCTCTTGTAGGAACCAAAATGTCAATGGCAAACTGTATATGAATGCAGCGAAAGGATTTCATCGCTTTTTTCATATTTATATGAGATTAATCTCACCTCTATTGGATGCTACTGACTGTGTATAGAAGTCCGTACCTGATAGATGGCTGGTAGAAAATTAATAGTCAGAATGGAATCTTTACTCCTGAGGGAGTTTTTTACCACATAGGCACAACATAAGGCTTTTTTGTCCTAATTGCTTGAAGTATAAATAGACAAAGCAAAATACAAAATGAAGGAAAGAAAAATGTTGGTTTTGGTGTCAAAACTTTTGATGTACACTGGAGCTGGGCACTCCTCTGGGTCGTAGACCCTTGTGACACCTGTAATCCAGCTATAAGAAACAATGACTGCATAAAGAGGAAGAACCTAGTGAGTTTTTGCAAAAGTACCTAAATTCCTAATTGTGTTTCACAAAACCTTAGTGTCAAGTGACTTGTCTAAAATGACACACAGACACTTTTCAGAAGAAGAGGGGGTCTTCTGAGTCCCAGAAAAATGTTTTAATTACCTCAGCATTCTTCTTTCTTGAGAGCTACAAGGCAATAGAATAATTTCATAATAACAGTGCTTAAAAGCTCATCATTTGGACCATGCAAAGTGAACTGAAGAATTGTAAACTGACATTTGGAAAGCTGACCTGAATGGAAAGCAGATATTTTTTTCAGTTACTTATTCTCTGGGCTGGAAAATTTGAATTCCAAACTACAGATAAATGTAATCACTGGCAACTATTATTTTTAAAATACCTTTAAAAAGATGAATAAATAAGTTTTCTGCTGGCTGGGCATACTAGTACTAAACCGCAATGGTATAATTTAAAAACACTGTGAAACAAGTAACGTCACATCTTATTTCAGTTTCTTAATTTTACTTGTAAATTTTCACCAACATGCCACAAGTAAACTGCTTACAGGATACTTTAATCATTTGCCAGTCACAGTCAAGTAAGTGAGATTTCTGGGTAGGCCATTTGCCTTGGATTTGAATCCAAATGACAGAATTATTTGGATGTAACACAATTAAGTCTGTCCAGTTATGATGGCCATTTAATGAGCTTCAGCAAGGCAGAAGGGAGTTAGCTCTACCTGTCTAAGCAGGGTTTTAATATGCCATAAAGCTAACATAATAAATAATTTAAGTGTTTAAATATTACAAAGCTAAGACTTTCCCACTGACTCAGTAATATGGATTGTCACGCATGGAGACAGCCATTAGAAATCCAACTGATAACAAAGTGAAAAAGAGTAGATCACAATATTTGACTGCTAAATAGTTAAAAATGTGCTGTCTCTCTTCATAGGGATGCGTTACAGTTTGAGATAGCTGTAACATGCACTTGACAGACATTTTTGTGGCTCTGCCTATAGGTCTGCTCTCCTGTGTCATGTTGCTAGAAGGCACAGTCCTGGGGAAGCGTGAATGAATGAATGAATGAATGAAGACAGGGAGCATCTTATAGAGATGTACGAGAAATCATACGCTGCCCTATTTTAAACAGAAAACCCAAATGATTTTTATCAGACACTAAATTAACCCAGCGGGGATTTCTGACTGTTCAAGGCAGAAAACTACTTTATTCATAAGAATAATTGGATATTCAAGAGATCGTCATGTTTCATATCGTGAGTTGTAAATGTCGGCTCATCCGTAAAGGGTTATCATGGGGTCTGTATGTCTTTACCAAGGCAATTATGCAGTTGGTTAAGTTCAGCAATGCCCCGAAACCTAGCTTTAGGACAGAGTCAAGGTCCTAAACCAATAGAAGTTGGCCTTTTTGGTGTCAAGCAGGAATGAAGTTGGTAG
Source organism: Harpia harpyja (assembly GCF_026419915.1). Classification (NCBI taxonomy): domain Eukaryota; kingdom Metazoa; phylum Chordata; class Aves; order Accipitriformes; family Accipitridae; genus Harpia; species Harpia harpyja. The sequence goes on along the minus strand of NC_068940.1, from coordinate 94,581,421 downwards.
CATTGCACTGTGAGCCTTCTCTGTCACTTATGACACTGACCAGCTAAAAGGAAATGGAAATGATGCTAGAAATGGAGAAACGCATGGAGGGGAGGGATAAAAGGACTGTCCACGTTTAAGAAGGAAATGTGAAAATAAGCCTTGAGTTATGGTCCTCCAGGAATTAAGGGAGGGTATGATTTTTACATCTGCTAAATTTTCGAGTCCTCTCTTCTTTTTGGTGTCAAAAATACATAATTCAAAAACAAAACATTTTTCCGCCACCGTAAAAAGTTCACAAGTTATGAGGTAATTGCATTAGCACGCTGAGAAAAGAGTATGCAAGAAATCCTGATTGGCGTTTCTCTGTTTAAAAGGAATTATTTTCCAATACCTGAGCATGCCCAGAGGAGCTAGTCTCTGAGCAGCTGTGAAACAGAACCTTTTTACTTCAGGGTTAGTGCAGGGAGCTCATTAGCACAGCCTCAACCCTCAGCTAAACAGCCTTGTTTGCATATTGAAGCAATAGAATGTGGAGGTGTTAAAAAGGAAGAATTGCAGCCGCTACTCCTGACTGACATGTCTATCTGGGCTCTTGTGTTTACAAGAGAATAACGAAGCTGCCCCAAAGCCCCTACTGGGCCTGATTATTATGCAGAGGCTTCTTAGATTATGTATAATTGATATCCATTTTCCCTCCAGCTAACCAATGGCAGCTCTCAGGAGTAATGCTTACACTCCTGCATCTTACCAACCAAGCAAACACTGGAAATTGCTATCTTTTACTAGGCTTAATAATTTTTAAAGACCAAAAATTGACATTTACATTTTTCAGAAGCACAGATGACTGCACTGTTGGTAGAGTTTTCCTGCTAATAACAATCAAACAGTGCAGATCTTGTATTTAAGCATGATGCTGGTCTGGGGATATGTTTGTGCATCATTTCTGTATATTTATACATGCACACATTCAATGGACTGTGTATATAAGGTGGGTGTATGTCCCAGTTTTTCCATACATTAATAATACGGTAACAAAAAGCAAGGGCAAGTTCTGAAAGCTTATTTTCTGCCATTTTTGTGAAAGATTTGCAAGGTGAGTTATACAGGCAAGGACATTCCTTCAATTACATTTACTGGTCCCTTTTCTGTACTTACAATAGTTATCTTCATCCTTACAATTTAAGCCAAAGGTTCAATTCCTAAACCTGACACAGGCATGAAATTGAGTAGTGCAGTGCTCATTTTTTATTGCTCAAACAGTTCTCTGCTCATCCAAGAGAAAAACCCATTGAAGTTTTTCCTTAAAAATGAGATATTACATTTGGCCTTTAAATTACAAAGCAGCTATGAGACGGGGATTTTTTTATTTGATTGGTCAATTTTTTGTTTGGTTGGGTTTTTGGTCTGGTTCAGAGCTTTTGAAAGAATGTTTGTGGGGGAGGATTGAGCACGATAATTTTTAAAGCTTTGTCAGTAAAGAGGTGATCTTGAAAATGAAATGCTAATAGCTTGAGATAAACAGGCAAAGTCTATATAACCCTCTCAATGTACTGTACTTCAATCCTGACCTTCAGCCTTTTTTGCTGTTTCAGTCCTGGATATCTCTTCAGCACAAACTGTCAGTTGTATGGAGATTTTTTTTATCCATACAAATAGTTGCCAGAATAAGGATGTGTCCAGTCCAGTCATTTGCATGTCACCTTTCTCTCTGGAGGTGAAGACCTAGCTCACTAATCCTTTCTGCTACCTAACCTTGGCAGAATTTTTATTTTAACCTGCTCTCTGAGGAGATGCACAAGAAAATGCAAGGAATATTAATACATGGGCTGAACTGGGTTGAATGTGAAAAGGTGAACATTCTTCCAGTCGCTTAGATATATACCCATTCAAAAGTATAGCCATTATGAGTGCACTAAACCCACTCTCTGCACAGAGCAAGTCAAACCAGCAGAATGGAAGACCCTGAATTAATTGAACCCCTTATACCACCTGAACCACTACAAAAAATCTACATACTGCTTCCATCCACTGCAGAGCCTGAGCAAAACTAGATAATAATAAGCAAGGAGCATACAACCTTTACATAGCTGATTTTTGTTCCAGCAACTTTTCAGAAACCAGAAGGTAGTCACAAAAAGCTGAACAGTTTGCAGCTGCCCTTACCTTAGCATAACTGCCTTTATGTTACAGAAACATAAATAGACAGAAACTGACCGTAATAAAAAAATTTCTGCCAAAAGAAGAGGCAAGTCCCAACAGGCAGTCATTCACATAATGATCTTCCGACCTGTATTTAACAAAAGCTACACACTAGTACTAAAACGACTGCAGTCAAATAGTCATTTCAGAGTTGCACCTTTGGCCAGTGGACCACAGGACTGCAGCATGGACTATCACACAAGGATTTCAGGCCACATAATTACATTCCAAGCAGTGTTAGCCCTGCACTGACCATGTAGATCAGTTAAGAGATGCAATACGTCTTCTTTTTTATAATGTAAGCTTCTGCCTTTTACATAAGCCTCTGCAAAGTGGTCACTACTGTTCTGCAGAGAGCTGACTGGTCACACAGGTCTGTCTCTCCACCTCCTTTCAGGTGCTAACTTTCATTAAAAGAAGCTTTAATTAAATATTAATATATTACTTATTTATTACATAGTGCTTTTTCATGCCAAGAACTGCTGAGCTTGTCATACAGGTACTATTTGATCTCTGGGAGGAAAGGAAGAGATCTGTGTGTCCATGGATGGGAGGGGGACATGATCTGTGTTGAGATGCAGCCACGTTGTGAAAGACTTTGGTCGTACCCAGTATTTTCTATAAAGCTCAAGAGTGTCTCTGTTATAAGGCATATCTGTGCTGTTCACACCTTCAGTATATGATTTTGAGATGCTCCTTACAAGTATTTGTGGCATTTCACCATGACCTTTCCTTGGAAAAAAAGTTATTGGGAGGACAGTTGCACCTTCATTTTCACATTCACTCTCACATACACTGAAGCACAAGCCTTCTTTGACTTCCACCAGTGTCCAAAAGAGGCTACAACACTTTCTTTGTCTTCAGAAATCTAGAACCACCTCAGTGCTTTGGGTTTGGGATCATCTTCTGCAGGTCTCTCACATGAAGTGGGAGCATGCCTGGCCTGATTTGCCAAGGACTTGTAGAAGCTATCAATAGATATAGGGGCTGGCTTTAATAACACAAAATCTGGACTCTTTCTTATGGGGACGTGACTATTCTTCTTTCTGTTGTTCTATAAGCCTAAAATAAAGACATAAAGCCACCATTGCCCAATCTCCTTCTGGAGAGCAGTCTGTGATTGTGTCTCAGAGCAGACCCTGTTTCTCAGGATACTTTTCCTGAGGAGTGATATAATGAATAATGAATTTTTTTCTTTTATAATGTAAAATATTTTCCAAAGTCCATTTACTATAATCACAGGGAGAAAAATTGTGCTGACTATCTGACAAAGGTCATAATCAGTAAATATGCAAGGTGATGTACAGACTAGAGCTTCGGGCCAGTTTGCTAGATGATCCATCAACAGTAATTAAGAAACATTCATCAAGGTTTGGTCCAGAAAGCATTAAAGTGTTAACTTATATATACAGACATATTGAGTTTAAAAGGCTGACTGAGAACCTCTTAAGAGTTTTTCTTTTTATTTCCATTTGCTTCTAGTTTACACCAAAGTTTTCTCACCCTGTGTTGGTAATTCCTTTTCCAGACCCAGAGGAAACCAAGGCATGCAGCCATACATGAAAATCTATATTTCAAATCAGCTCTGCAACACATTTTTCCTTTTATTCTCTGCTTATCATTTTTCTTGGTAGTAACAGGGGTCTTTTGAGTCAGAGCTTCTGTGCCACACTGATGGCACATGGCACACAAATGAAGCCACAGCATGAAATAGACTGCAGGACATGATTATAGCAAAGAATAATTGAAGGCCCAGGAACCTATGGTCCAGAATAAATTTTAGCCTGCCACTCAGTGTGTTCTGCATTCATTACTATTCAGTGGAAGTGCCATACACAAAAACAACAAAAAGTTTACTCCTGGCACTAGAAATTCTCACCCGCAAGAAGGCAAAACAGTCCAAACTGGAGACAAAATAACTGTTGGAATGAATATTTAATGACTGCTTCAAGAGGTTAGCACAGGGAGGGAGGAGAACAAAGTCTGCCCTTCAAAGACTGCTCTTATGTAAGGTCAGTGCAATTTGTTTTACAAGTCTATTGAAGTATAACATAAACTCCCTCTTTATTAGATAGGTAGGTCTTCTTTAATTTGTTGCTGCTACCAGACTGACAATGTGACACACCTGAAATTTTCTGTATCCTAAAGAAACAGACTATATTTTGATATAAATACAGACATACTGGTAGCCTCTTTAGTAGTCAAAACTCTTATTGTTCCACAGTGTTTCCTACTTCAACAGAGGAACTTAAAACAATTGGTTTGCACAAGTCAGTGCCCAGGAACTACCTCAGCTTTTCATTTTCTTTATACCTTGCTGGGCTATAGCTACTGTATGTTGATCTGAATATCACTGATCTTAGTGTCTTGCAAAGTGTTCTTGCAAAATTAAGTGCCTCAGAATTGACATAATTTTGTGTACAAGAATCTCAAAGACAGGATCAGGAGATAAAGTGATGCTCTTTGGAGAGACAATAAAAGTACCACTACATAAGACCACCACCTCTCCCAGCTCAGTGCACTAAAATTTCAAGTCCTAAGAATCTGATTATGTCAATAAAAATGTAAGTCCAAAAGTTTTCTAGGTGCTATAAAGAACAGTCTCTTATTTATTTTTAAGTCTGTTAATCTTGATATCTTTCACGTCTATCACTGGATTTCTCTTAATTTCCTACCAGACCAGCTATATGCATAGAATACCATAGAGACAAAAGAAAACTTCCACAGCCAAGTGCTGTTCACTTGGGCTGCTTTGTTCCTCAGAAGCACTTTTTCAGGCAGCACCTCATTGTTGCAACAAATTAATCACCAAAGCCTTGGTCTAGTAATGAAGTGCTATGGATTTGCAAAAGCTCAAAAGGCATTACATCTATTACCTGAAAGAAAAATGAGGTGAGTGCTCAGCACAGGAAAATTAGCACAGCAGCGCTGTCAGAGGCCAGTCTTCCTCTGGAGCAGTTACTAGTAAAGTTAGCAAAGTCCCAAAACTCTGATGGTTCATTTTTGGCCTGGGCCAAATAGTCATCTCTACAGTTGTACTTGAAATCCGAAGAGGAGATAGATTTTGCACCAGAGCTGCATGGATCTTGGGTCATTGTTTTCCACAGGTTTGGTGAAACAAACAATTCTCAAAGACTGGCATCAGCCTGATCTTCGTTAGTACTCACAGAGGCTTAGATTCAAATATAAATTACTCATTATCCTGTTTTAAGCCTCCCTCTTTCCAAGCCTATCATAACTCTTATCATGTTCTGAAGGAATGATTGTGGTGTTTATGCTATTATTCAAGTGGGTAAGTTAATTACGTTCTACTTTATCTCACAACATTTTTGCATTTTGCCACTGATGACAGTTCTGTAAATAAGACAGACAGCATCTTCAGGTGATAGGATGGACAGATGTCTTTGGCTTTAAGCTATAAAAAGAGGTTGGGGAAAGCACTATAAATGCATAAATATGGCATTTCCTGAGTCCCACTGAAACACCCTGCAGAAACATTCAGCATATGTCTCCTCTGACACTTAAGGCTCAATCCAAGGCTGTTATAACAATCGGTCTCTTAATGCTATGCTAAGAGACCTCTGCTCAAGCTCCACAGCTCTTTGGAGAGGGAGAGTCAGCAACCCCTCAGCAATGTACTGTTGTTGGTCCAAACGCTTACTCGTGGAGATGGATCAAGCACAAGAAACCATCCACCACCAAATACACCAGCTCAGTTCTTGCAGAATGGATACTTTGAAATTAAGCCAGAGTTTGGCTGCTTGCAGAGTAGGCATCGCCACAGGAGCACAGTCATGACAGTGTTGCTCTGAATCCACTGACATCACTGAAGTTACTCTAATTTTCTTTAAATTGCAACTACTGCAGCTGAAAGCAGAATCAGTGTTAAGTAGATTGTATTGTCCACACCCACAGCTTGGGAGCTCAACAGCAAAAATGCATCCCCTGACCTTTCATTGGAAATTCACCTCCTAGCAATAAAGAAGGGGAGAAAATGAAGAGTGTATGGTGAGGTCTCCTATTAAAGCATGCCAAGTGCTGAACATATTGTACATAACGACATACAAAGACAAGGTCTGCCCCTCAGCTTTTTCTAAATTGAGACATTCTCCTATCTCTCCAGGCAATATATTTCCTTTCTTTCAACACAGTAGAATTGCCTAGGGTTCATGGCCTTTTTCAGGACCATAATATGAGCCATTAAGAAAAAAAGATGCATTCGAGATTTCGCATTTAAAAATAATTTATAAAAATATCAGAACCATGTCTCTGCATGATTGCAGGGTATCATTTAACAAATTTTAGCTGAGTGAGAAAGGGATATATTTCATAGAATCATAGAATGGTTTGGGTTGGAAGGGACCTTAAAGATCATCTAGTTCCAACCTCCCTGCCATGGGCAGGGACACCTTCCACTAGACCAGCTCACTCAAAGCCCCATCCAACCTGGCCTTGAACACTTCCAGGGATGGGGCATCCACAACTTCTCTAGGCAACCTGTTCCAGTGCCTCACCACCCTCACAGTGAAGAACTTCTTCCTCACATCTGATCTAAATCTACCCTCTTTCAGTTTAAAGCCATTACCCCTGGTCCTATCGCTACATGCCCTTGTAAAAAGTCCCTCTCCGGCTTTCTTATAAGCCCCCTTTAGGTACTGGAAGGCTGCTAAAAGGTCATCCCAGAGCCTTCTCTTCTCCAGGCTGAACAACCCCAACTCTCTCAGCCTGTCTTCATAGGAGAGGTGCTCCAGCCCTCTGATCATCTTCATGGCCCTCCTCTGCACTCGCTCCAACACATCCATGTCCTTCTTATGTTGGGGACCTCAGAGCTGGGTGCAGTACTCCAGGTGGGGTCTCACGAGAGCAGAGTAGAGGGGCAGAATCACCTCCCTCGACCCGCTGGTCATGCTTCTTTCGATGCAGCCCAGGATACAGTTGGCTTTCTGGGCTGCAAGTGCACATTGCCAGGTCATGTTGCGCTTCTCATCAACCAACACTCCCAAGTCCTTCTCTGCAGGGCTGCTCTCAATCCACTCATCACCCAGCCTGTATTTCTGCTTGGGATTGCCCCAACCCATGTGCAGGACCTTGCGCTTGGCCTTGTGGAACTTCATGAGGTTTGCACGGGCCCACCTCTCAAACCTGTCAAGGTTCCTCTGGATAGCATCCCTTCCCTCCAGCACATTGACTGCACTACACAGCTTGGTGTTGTCGGCAAACTTGCTGAGGGTGCACTCAATCCCACTGTCCATGTTGCCGACAAAGATATTAAACAGTGCCAGTCCCAATACCGATCCCTGAGGAACGCCACTCACCACTGGTCTCCACTTGCACATCGAGCCATTTTACGTTTGGTTTCCCTCTCATTTTATATACCTGTAAATATACATACAAAGAAACTATAAATCATAACTATTGTTTTTGTTATGAAGCATACTGTGGGGATTCGCCTCATCCATTTAAAAACATAGACTCTGAAATCAAGGTAGTCCAAAAGACAGCATACATCATCCTGTCGTAGGTTTCTAAGGGAAGTATAATGAAGCTGAGATGGCTCAGTCTAAATGTCTAACATTAAGGTGGCTGAAATTAGAGAAGACAAAGATCCACTGTAGTGATGTGTGGCAGAACAAGGCAGCAAAGGATTTGGGCCAATGTGGGACCACTGGAACCATCTGTATGAACCAATTTTTGTTACAAACTTCAGAGGAGATAGAATTCTGCTTGTAATTCATGGAGAATGAAGCTCTCCAATCACAAGTGACAAAAGGAAATTGTAACAGAAGACTATGTTGTTGTATGCTTAATGAAGTAATTCAAGAGATATTGTATAACACTCCAGCGCAATGATTCCTCCTCCTGTGACAAATAAGCTACTGTATGAAATTTAGAAATGAGGATCTATTACATCTAAAGCACAGTGCAAAGGGCAATTTGTAGGTATGCAGGACAGCAGCAGACTTTCAGTAATAGATTGCTCCCATCCCCCAAACATGAGAACTTTTCTTTATCAAAATCACCTTTGCACATCGCACCTTCACCCAAATCTCACCACACTGACCTTCTCAGTATCTCTCATTTTGGTGGTTAGGATTTAAAGCAGAAAATTGTGTGTTAAATCAGAAATCTATAAACTTTTGATATTAAATAGGCTGAGCTGGACTTTCTTTAAGCCTTTTGGAGGCTGCCATTGAGAGAAATAGCCATAATAATTAAACAGGTAGGACAGCCACTTAAAACAAAACAGCACAGCTGCATATTTTTCACACTGACTGTCAGAAAATCTTATGTATTTTTAAAAGGCAGGTTTCACCAGAAGAGGAATTTGGGGGGAAAAAAAAAAAGCTCAGACTGTGTTCCAGAAATGAAGAGTCTGGGCATGGTCAAGGATCTGATAGTTGTGGAACACACTCCATGAGAACCAACAAGCAGCCTAAATAAAAAATTTAGCATAGATAGTAAGGTCTCCCCTGAATTCAAGGTAACACAACACCTTTATGTAGGGAACTAGCAATCCTTTTAACCATCAGTCATCAGTTCATTCATAGGTGCCATAGCAGAAAGCAACTGAAGTATTTCAAAGAGTGTCGTTTCAGAATTACTGACAGAAGTTGGAGATGAAGGCTTTGCATTATCAGCAAGGAAAACACAAACCTGGCATAGACCTGGTGTAAACTAACAGTAGCAAGGAAAGTGAGAGGCTGAAGTTCAAATGCCTTTTTTTGTGCCATTCAAGCCCGCTTTGATACTGTAGTTCCTAAGTTTGAATCACTGGAACACATAAGTTGTTCCCTTGCCTTAGATTCAGTGTTTGTCTGGCATCTAGAAAAATGTCAGCTTGGCCTGTGGTTACACTTCTAGGCATGACAATACAAATGAGTAAATAGTAAATATAATCATTCATTAAGGGGGTAATCTTTGCATAAATATCTTCTTATTGAATAGGTCTTTCTCCCAATAAATTGTTCTATGTCTGTTAGCTAGGGACTTCATTAAAAATACAAAATCTATGAGGAAGATTAAATCAACAAATAGATCCGTGAATATCCTACTCAGTAAAAATAACAATCTGCAACCAGCTCCAACAGGAAGCTTCAGCCTACAAAATCTGTACTTGCAAAAAATTAGAAACTTCTTTTCCATGTTAAAAAGCAGTTAGAGGAGTTGTGGTGGTGAAGTTAGGATGGTCTACAGATACAAGCATGGCAAGTTGTGTAGGGGAAAATTATGTTCTTCCATTAGACCAATTTTCATAATTAGAAAAGTACATATGAGTTTTCCTGCACACAAACTTTTCATCAAGTTCTTCAGAATGCAGTGTTATTCTTTGTGGTTACAAATTGTATTGCATTATCGCCTTCTGTTCTTCTTAGTTACTTCCACAGAGCATAAGTATTTATCCCATTGACCATTCCAGCTCCTTGAGAATGAATGCCATCTACCATGTGAAAAATTTTGTTTATGGAATATGTTTTGCTTCTAACAGCACAAAAGTCTTTTTATAGTTCTATTGCAGTAGGCATATTATGTCTTTTTTGTACTGCTGTTGCCTAATGAAAACCTTCCCAAAATTTTGCCATACCACAGCGAGAAGCATTCTTGCATTAAAAGCTTTGTTACCTAAATAAAGAAAACAAAGAGAGAATGAAAAAGAGGGCATGTTACAGATGGGGAACTGAGACACAGGCTGATTTCCTCAGAAGTATTTTCCAAAGGCATACAATTAATCAGTGGCAGGAGGTCTGATCCCTTATTCCCTAAGCAGTCTCAAACTTTCCTTTCTTTTATTATTTCCTCTTCCACATGATATTATTTACCCACACACATGAGCAAGATAACTATCACAACTATGATGCTATGCTATTATATAGCACTAAGGATGAATAAAAATGTGAGCTATGGAGCGTATCAGTTTTATACTGTGCTTTCGAATGTCACAGATCTCCACCCATAACAGTACTGCATCACTGTTTCCATAGTAACAAGATACCATGAGACACTTTGGTGTATGTTACTGTCTCTGAGAGAGTCCAACCTCAAGATGAGAATACCATATTGGACTTTGTAAATTAATTCTGATTTGTGCTTTTTATGCAAAATACATCCCCAAATGTTGTACCAACTTGAATAGTGCAGTTATTTAATTGGATGATAGCAAAGACATTATAGATAGAATAGAAAATGGGTTTTCAGGTGTGACAATGAGCTGAAAATGCTTTTCTTTTTAGATAACAGGAGCTACAAGGCAACAGGTTCTCATGCCAAATTTAAAAATGTTTATATTAAATTGACAGGAAGGAATTATGGGATGGCAGTGACATATAAGGTCCAGCGAAAGACGGTGGAAAATTCTAAAAATAGAATAGTCCCCAAAATACACCTGGTGGTTGTGGAAAAGGTGTGGTATGACCTCACTCATAGTACAGGTATAATGGTAGCAAGCCAGGTGTCTGCACATCTGTCCTGGTTTCAGCTGGGATAGAGTTAATTTTCTTCCTAGTGGATGGTACAGTGCTGTGTTTTGGATTTAGTATGAGAATAATGTTGATAACATACTGATGTTTTAGTTGTTACTAAATAGTGCTTATCCAAGTCAAGGGCTTTTCAGTTTCCCATGCTCTGCCTGCAAGGAGGTGCACAAGAAGCTGAGAGGGAGCATGGCCAGGACAGCTGACCCGAACTAGCCAAAGGGATATTTCATACCATAGGACGTCATGTTCAGTATATAGAATCATAGAATCATTTAGGTCGGAAAAGACCTTCAAGATCATCGAGTCCAACCATCATCCATGCCCACTAAACCATGTTCTGGAGTACCTTGTCTACATGCTTTTTGAATACCTCCAGGGATGGTGACTCAACAACTTCCCTGGGCAGCCCATTCCAATGTCTGACAACCCTCTCAGTAAAAAAATTTTTCCTAATATCTAACCTAAATCTCCCTTGCCGCAACTTGAGGCCATTTCCTCTCATCTTATCTCCAGCCACCTGACAGAAGAGACCAGCACCCACCTCACTACAACCCCCTTTCAGGTAGTTGTAGAGAGCGATAAGGTCTCCCCTCAGCCTCCTTTTCTCCAGACTAAACAGCCCCAGATCCCTCAGCCGCTCCTCATAAGACTGGTGCTCCAGGCCCCTCACCAACTTGGTTGCCCTTCTCTGGACACGCTCCAGCACCTCAGTGTCTTTCCTGTAGCGAGGGGCCCAAAACTGAACACAGGACTCGAGGTGCGGCCTCACCAGTGCCGAGTACAGGGGAACAACCACCTCCCTGCTCCTGCTGGCCACACTATTTCTGATGCAGGCCAGGATGCCGTTGGCCTTCTTGGCCACCTGGGCACACTGCTGGCTCATATTCAGCCGGCTGTCAACCAGCACCCCCAGGTCTTTCTCTGCCAGGCAGCTTTCCAGCCACTCTTCCCCAAGCCTGGAGCGCTGCATGGGGTTGCTGTGACCCAAGTGCAGGACTCGGCACTTGGCCTTGTTGAACTTCATACGATTGGCCTCAGCCCATCGATCCAGCCTGTCCAGATCTCTCTGTAGAGCCTTCCTACCTTCAAGAAGATCGACCCTCCCTCCCAACTTGGTGTCATCTGCAAACTTGCTGAGGGTGCACTTGATCCCCTCGTCCAGATCATTGATAAAGATATTAAACAGAACTGTCCCCAACACCGAGCCCTGGGGAACACCACTCGTGACCCGCCGCCAACTGGATTTCACCCCATTCACCACAACCCTCTGGGCTCGTCCATCCAGCCAGTTTTTCACCCAGTGAAGAGTACACTTGTCTAAGCCATGAGACACCAGCTTCTCAAAGAGTATGCCATGAGAGACAGTGTCAAAGGCCTTGCTGAAGTCCAGGTAGACAACATCCACAGCCTTTCCCTCATCCACTAGGCGGGTCACCTGGTCATAGAAGGAGATCAGGTTGGTCAAGCAGGACCTGCCTTTCGTAAACCCATGCTGACTGGGCCCGATCCCCTGCTTGTCCTGGACTTGCCATGTGAGTGCTCTCAAGACAAACCGTTCCATAATCTTCCCCAGTACCGAGGTCAGGCTGAAAGGCTTGTAGTTCCCCAGATCCTCCCTCCAACCCTTCTTGTAAATAGGCATCACATTGGCAAGCCTCCAGTCCTCTGGGACCTCCCCTGTTGACCAGGATTGCTGGTAGATGATGGAGAGTGGCTCGGTAAGCACCTCCACCAGTTCCCTCAGTACTCTTGGATGGATGCCATCTGGTCCCATAGATTTGTGAGTGTCCAGATGGCGTAGTAGGTCACTAACTATTTCCTCCTGGATTAAGGGGGTTATATTCTGCTCTTCATCCTCGCCTTCCAGCTCAGGGGGCAGAGTACCCTGAGGATAACTGGCCTCACTATTAAAGACTGAGGCAAAGAAGGCATTAAGTACCTCGGCCTTTTCCTCATCTCTGGTGGCAACGTTCTCTTCTGTATCCATTAAAGGATAGATATTCTCCTTGGGATTCTTTTTACTGTTAACATATTTGTAAAAACATTTTTTGTTGTCCCTTACGATAGTGGCCAGATTTAGTTCTAGCTGAGCTTTTGCCTTTCTAATTTCCTCCCTGTATGACCTAACAAGATCCCTGTACTCCTCCCAAGTTGCCTGCCCTTTCTTCCAGAGATGATAAACTCTCCTTTTTTACTTGACTCCTAGCAAAAGCTCACTGTTCAGCCAGGCCGGTCGTTTTCCTCGGCGGTTTGACTTGCAGCACATGGGAATAGCCTGGTCCTGAGCCATTAAGATTTCTTTCTTAAAGAATGTCCATCCCTCCTGGACCCCTTTGCCCTTCAGGACCATCTCCCAAGGGACTCTCTCAACCAGTGCCTTGAAGAGGCCAAAGTTTGCCCTCTGGAAGTCCATAGTGGTGGTTTTGCTAACCCCCTTCCTTGCCTCATCAAGAATTGAGAATTGTATCATTTCATGGCCACTAAGCCCAAGACAGCCTCTGACCATCAGACCTCCCACCAGTCCTTCCCTGTTTGTAAACAGTAGATCTAGCAAGGATCCTCCCCCGGTAGGCTCACCTACCAGCTGTGTCAGGAAGTTATCTTCCACACACTCCAGGAACCTCCTAGATTGTTTATTCTCTGCTGTGTTGTATTTCCAGCAGACGTCTGGAAAGTTGAAGTCCCCCACGAGAACAAGGGCACACAATTCTGAGATTACTGCCAGCCGCTTGTAGAATGTTTCATCTGCCCCTTCAACCTGGTTGGGTGTTCTACAGCAGACTCCCAGCACAATATCTGCCTTATTGGCCTTCCCTCTCATCCTTACTCATAAGCACTCCACCTTGTCATCACAATCATGTAGCTCTGTACAGTCCAAACACTCCCTAACATAGAGAGCCACCCCACCACCTCTTCTGCTTTGCCTGTCCTTTCTGAAGAGCTTATAGCCATCCATTGCTATATATAAACTGGGGCAGTTGGCTGGGGGGTGCAGATTGCTGCTCAGAGACTGGCTGGGCATCGGTCAGCAGGTGGTGAGCAATTGCATTGTGCACCACTTGTCTTTTGGGGGGTTTATTTCTCTCTCTTTTTGTTATCTTCCTTTTCATTACTACTATCATTATTATTATTACTATTATATTTTATTTCAATTATTAAACTCTTCTTATCTCAACCCACAAGTTTTACTTTTTTTTTTTTTTCAATTCTCTTCCCCATTCCACTGGGGGGCGGGGGGGAGGAGTGAGCAAGTGGCTGCATGGTGCTTAGCTGCCGGCTGGGTTTAAAACCACAACAACATCCCAGCAGTTGAGACCTGGGAGATGATAGACAAGGGAAGTAAAAGAGCCCAACAAGAGGACAGCAAGCTACAATGGAGCCGAAAAATAGCAGCAGGTACAACAGACAAGGAGCTGACTTGTGTGAAGTGATCAAAAACCTGCTGGGAGTATGTACATGGAGACTATAGGATGGAAGAGAGAGGGAATGGTACAGCAAAGATAGGTAAGAAAAAATCACATACAAGGTGTAGACAAATCATACCCATCCAGCTCCAGAAATCATTTCCACCACTCTTAAAAATTGGACCTACGGTAGGGCAAACCCACACAAACCTCTTCTCACTGCTGAGCTACAAAGCCCACCACATAAGCTCACTTTCTTATCTCATTTTTGGAATGTTTTTCAGGATATCAGTTGTTTTACAGAATAGTTTGAAATGCAAAATGCATATAATGGGTTGTAAAACATGGGGAATTTTCTGACTGGCTCCCTATGTGGCAGGAATGTGATTGAAATACTGTAACATGATACATTCTTATAATTTAATTACTTTTTTCAGATATTTTGGCTGTTTATATATTTTGTCTACCTTTTGATGTCTAAAAGTTAAATTAATTCAAAAGGTCTGTGCAGATAGAAGAGCCTCCCTCTGACTTCTAGAGACATGCATGGCTGGGCTTGTATTCTCCTACCATATGTATCCCTTTTAATGGTTCAGACTTCAAGGGGCTGACAGCATTTCTTCATTTGATCAATAGCCTGAACAGTTGCTCTGTGCTCTAGCATGTACAATGGAAGGGGCCCAGCAGTGCTACCTCTCTCAAAAAAAGAATTAAGACAAAATCACTTCTTTCCACAGCAGTCCTGCACTCCAGCTCTTCATTTGTGTTAAATGTCGCTAAACCCAGATGGGAGCTCCACGCCACCACGCTGAAGCAGTGGCAGTCCCTCACTGATGAGGTCAGCAGCCACAGGAGAGCACAAAGGGGGGCATTAATCAGTCAGTCCATAACCAGTCGAGGAGAGATTAAATTGCCTCCACTAAAACACTGGCCAACCCTCACCACAAGGGAAGTCTTCAGTTAAATGGTCTTTTCTTCTCTCAAAATTTTGCTTCACATCATTTGTGAGAGGTACCTGGGGAAACCTTTGTAAAATTGTGAGAGCAGGGGATAGACTTGTGTGAAAGTATGAAAGTGTAGCTGTGTGGTCTACTGTGCAATAGTTTTCTCCTTAAAATATCCTATTCTCCTATTACTGTTTCATTCAGGCTGGTGGGGATTCAATTGGCTCTAATGAGACAAGCATGAGTGAAAGACAGACATGAAGACTGTGAACAGAGTTTCAGCAATAATATTTCTCATGGATCGTTATGCTCCTGAGTTTTAAACACCACTCACTTATCGAAGGAAGATAACTGAAGTGAAGGTGAGTATAAACACGTATCTGAACAAAAGTGAGATTTGCACCGAGTCATCCAGTGATCTGACTCCTCTCTCAGTGAACCAGTCCTCTGACCTGCCCTGTGAGATCTTTTCTTCTTCCTCCCTCACTGCCAGCGCTGAGTATCCTTTTCATCCAGAGGTCTCTGCCATTTCAGATCACCTGGTCTACAGCTCACTTTTGTTCTAGCAGTGCTCAGGTTTCTAGGGAGTTCAAAAATAACCTTATGTTTTAAAGAATTAATTCAAGTTTTCAAACACAGCAAGAAATTTCAGCACCTATTGTATAAAGTACCTGTCCATAATGTGACATGCCACAAACCCCCACGTCCTATCTGCAGAATATACAGAGAATCATAGGATGGTTTGGGTTGGAAGGGACCTTAAAGGTCATGTAGTTCCAACCCCAATGCCATGGGCAGGGACACCTTCCACTAGACCAGCTCACTCAAAGCCCCACCCAACCTGGCCTTGAACACTTCCAGGAATGGGGCATCCACAACCTCTCTGGGCAACTGTCGTGGTTTAACCCCAGCCAGCAACTAAGCACCATGCAGCCGCTCACTCACTCCCCCCCCACCCAGTGGGATGGGGGAGGAAATCGGGAAAAGAAGCAAAACCTGTGGGTTGAGATAAGAACGGTTTAATAGAACAGAAAAGAAGAAACTAATAATGATAATGATAACACTAATAAAATGACAACAGTAGTAATGAAAGGATTGGAATGTACAAATGATGCGCAGTGCAATTGCTCACCACCCGCCGACCAACACCCAGCTAGTCCCTGAGCAGCGATTCCCCGCCCCCACCTCCCAGTTCCTATACTAGATGGGACGTCACATGGTATGGAATACACCGTTGGCCAGTTTGGGTCAGGTGCCCTGGCTGTGTCCTGTACCAACTTCTTGTGCTCCTCCAGCTTTCTCGCTGGCTGGGCATGAGAAGCTGAAAAATCCTTGACTTTAGTCTAAACATTACTGAGCAACAACTGAAAACATCAGTGTTATCAACATTCTTCACATACTGAACTCAAAACATAGCACTGTACCAGCTACTAGGAAGACAGTTAACTCTACCCCAGCTGAAACCAGGACAGCAACCTGTTCCAGTGCCTCACCACCCTCACAGTGAAGAACTTCTTCCTCACATCTGATCTAAATCTACCCTCTTTCAGTTTAAAGCCATTACCCCTGGTCCTATCGCTACATGCCCTTGTAAAAAGTCCCTCTCCGGCTTTCTTATAAGCCCCCTTTAGGTACTGGAAGGCTGCTAAAAGGTCATCCCAGAGCCTTCTCTTCTCCAGGCTGAACAACCCCAACTCTCTCAGCCTGTCTTCATAGGAGAGGTGCTCCAGCCCTCTGATCATCTTCATGGCCCTCCTCTGCACTCGCTCCAACACATCCATGTCCTTCTTATGTTGGGGACCTCAGAGCTGGGTGCAGTACTCCAGGTGGGGTCTCACGAGAGCAGAGTAGAAGGGCAGAATCACCTCCCTCGACCCGCTGGTCATGCTTCTTTCGATGCAGCCCAGGATACAGTTGGCTTTCTGGGCTGCAAGTGCACATTGCCAGGTCATGTTGCGCTTCTCATCAACCAACACTCCCAAGTCCTTCTCTGCAGGGCTGCTCTCAATCCACTCATCACCCAGCCTGTATTTCTGCTTGGGATTGCCCCAACCCATGTGCAGGACCTTGCGCTTGGCCTTGTGGAACTTCATGAGGTTTGCACGGGCCCACCTCTCAAACCTGTCAAGGTTCCTCTGGATAGCATCCCTTCCCTCCAGCACATTGACTGCACTACACAGCTTGGTGTTGTCGGCAAACTTGCTGAGGGTGCACTCAATCCCACTGTCCATGTTGCCGACAAAGATATTAAACAGTGCCAGTCCCAATACCGATCCCTGAGGAACGCCACTCACCACTGGTCTCCACTTGCACATTGACCCATTGACCACAACTCTTTGAGTGCCACCATCCAGCCAATTCCTTATCCACCGAGTGGTCCATCTGTCAAATCCATGTCTCTCCAATTTAGAGACAAGAATGTCATGTGGGACAGTGCCAAATGCTTTGCACAAGTCCAGGTAGATGACATCCATTGCTCTTCCTTTATCCACCAATGCTGTAACCCTGTCGCAGAAGGCCACCAAATTTGTCTGGCATGATTTGCCCTTAGTGAACCCATATTGGCTGTCACCAATCACCTCCTTATTTTCCATGGGCCTTAGCATAGTTTCCAGGAGGATCCGCTCCATGATCTTTCCAGGCACAGAGGTGAGACTGACTGGCCTGTAGTTCCGCAGGTCTTCCTTTTTTCCTTCTTAAAAATGGGGTTATGTTTCCCATTTTCCAGTCAATGGGAACTTCCCCAGACTGCCACAACTTCTCAAATATGATGGATAGTGGCTTAGCCACTTCATCCGCCAGTTCCCTCAGGACCTGCGGATGCATCTCATCAGGTCCCATGGACTTGTGCACCTTCAGGTTCCTTAGATGGTCTCACACCTGATCTTCTCCTACAGTGGGCAGTTCTTATTCTCCCAGTCCCTGCCTTTGTCTTCTGCAACTTGGGCGGTGTGGCTGGAGCACTTGCTGATGAAGACTGAGGCAAAAAAGTCATTGAGTACCTCAGCCTTCCCCATGTCCTGGGTAAACAGGTCTCCCATTTCCTTCTGGGGAGGGCCCACATTTTCCCTAGTCTTCTTTTTATCATCGACATACCTATAGAAGCTTTTCTTGTTGCCCTTGATGTCCCTGGCCAGATTTAATTCTATCAGAGCTTTAGCTTTCCTAACCTGACCCCTGGCTGCTCAGACAATTTCTCTGTATTCCTCCCAGGCTACCTGTCCTTGCTTCCCTGCTTTGTAGGCTTCCTGTCCATGTTTGAGTTTGTCCAGGAGCTCCTTATTCATCCATGAAGGCCTCCTGGTGTTTTTGCCTGACTTCTTTGTTGGGACGCATCGCTCCTGAGCTTGGAGGAGTGATCCCTGAATATTAACCAGCTTTCTTGGGCCCCTCTTCCCTCCAGGGCTTTATCCCATGGTACTTTACCAAGCAGATCCCTGAAGAGGCCAAAGTCTGCTCTCCTGAAGTCCAGGGTGGAGAGCTTGCTGTGCGCCCTCCTCACTGCCCTAAGGATCTTGAACTCCACCATTTCATGGTCACTGCAGCCAAGGCTGCCCTTGAGCTTCACATTCCCCACCAGCCCCTCCTTGTTGCTGAGAACAAAGTCCAGCATAGCACCTCTCCTCGTTGGTTCCTCTATCATTTGGAGAAGGAATTTGTCATTAGCACATTCCAGGAACCTCCTGGATTGCTTATGCCCTGCTGTGTTGTCCCTCCAACAGATATCAGGGTGGTTGAAGTCCCCCATGAGGACCAGGGCTTGTGAACGTGAGGCTGCTCCTGTCTGTCTACAGAGGGCCTCAGACACTCAGTCTTCCTGGTCAGGTGGCCTGTAGCAGACCCCCACTACAATGTCACCTGTCCCTGCCCTCCCTTTAATCCTGACCCATAGGCTGGTTCCTCATCCATCCCCAGGTGGAGCTCCATGCACTCCAGCTGGTCATTGACATAAAGGGTGACACACACCTCCTTGTCTCCCCTGCCTGTCCTTCCTAAAGAGCCTGTATCCTTCCATTCCAACACTCCAGTCATAGGAGCCATCCCACCACATCTCCATGATGCCAATAAGATCATAGCCCTGTGGGTGTGCACTCATGTCTAGCTCCTCTTGTTTATTCCCCATGCTACGTGTGTTTACATAGAGGCATTTAAGTTGGGCCCCTGATTAAGCTGACTTACCAGCTGGAGTGGCTGGAATTCCTTTGTGCTGCTCTTCAGGTGCTCTTCTGCTGACCTGTGATCCCTCTCTAGGCTCTGGTCATCTATTGCTGGCACTGGCATCAAACTGGTAGGAGTGGGATGGATTAAGGTTCTCATCCCCCAGCAACTTTAGTTTAAAGACCTCTTCACCAGGTTGGCAAGCCTATGACTGAAGATATTCTTCCCC
Organism: Harpia harpyja; assembly: GCF_026419915.1. Lineage (NCBI taxonomy): Eukaryota > Metazoa > Chordata > Aves > Accipitriformes > Accipitridae > Harpia > Harpia harpyja. The sequence continues at coordinate 94,562,034 of NC_068940.1, read as the reverse complement.
TTCTCTGACAGACGAACCCCAACAGCTCCCAGGAGATCAGGTTTCTCAAAGCGAGTCCCATGATCTAACTAGCTGAACCCCTGGCTGTGGCTCCAGTCCCATAACCATTTGTTGATTCACAAGATTCAACTGGCCCTTTCAAACCCCTTCCCTTGACCAGGAGGACTGATGAAGAAACTACAGCTGAAATGTATTTAACCTTCAGCACATACAAGTGCAATAAACAACTAGAACTTTGCCTCATAATAGGGACATGAGAAATGTGAAAATCTGGTAAATGGTGATGGAGCAAAACTTTCGGTAGAAAAGTGACATAGGCAGTCTTTACGGTAATGCTGACAAATAGACTATTATAGATGTTGGGATGTGTTATGGGACTCTTTCCCCTTTGCCTTGCAAAGGAACTTGCTAGAAGATACCAACAGGACTCCAGCCTCTAACACTAAGCTTGATTCACCCCCACAATAACAAAATATAACAATATTCTTTAAATGGACACTACTCAAATTTGCTGGGTGACAAAATACCCAGGTAAAAGAAAAGCTTTGAAAACTATTTCACTCCTTCACAGGGAGAATTTGAAGGGGATGCTTTTGTAGAGTGTTTTGTTTTACTTAGGGGGGTTTTTTGCACAGTCCTGGTTTGCAAGCCAGCAAGTTTCAGTGACTTCCTGCATTACACTGACTATACATCACTTGGTCCTCAGACAATTATTCTTCTCTTCATCACCTCTAAACGCTGAGTTTGGGTCTGCTCCTTGTTGCAGATCAGACCCCTGCACTATTGCCCCAACTCCCTACTTGCTTATTACCTGTGTTTCATCCCTTTCTGTTAGGGGAAAGTATAATTTTTTATTTTCTTCCCAAATGTTCCAGCTGCAGGCAGAATAACATAAAGTAACTTTCCTTTTTACTATTACAGTACATAGGATGTGCACAGCAAACTGGAACAAACAAATCAAGTGGCTGTATCAGAGTCCCTGGTATGGAACAAGATAATCTTTTCCTTTCATCAGGATTCCCACTTGTGCCTTCACATTGTCTATGAACTCTGGATGCAATGTTTGCAGTGTTAGATGCTTGCAATGCAGTGGTGGGGGATGGATACCAAAAGGTTTTCTTAATAATCAGCTAGAAGAAAAGAGGCATCTTAGTGTGAAATTCACTTAACAAATTTTAAATGCTTGTTTTAGACCAAGATGAGTAAAATCTTAATTTTTAGGGATTGAGGTTTTGGGGGATTAGGGGGTTGGTTGGGGTCACTACATTGACTTGATTTCCCCAAAGCAAGCCAGACATAAATGGGTTAAAAGTGGAAAATATGTCAGACATTTACTTCTAGAAGACTCAAAAAACTGGGGGTTTAGTTCCTCCTTTTGATCATGGCAGGGTTATATTAATTGCCTAAATGGTTTAGGGCACAGTCCTCTGGAAGAAATAACACCATGTGATGAAAAATACCATCAGTAAGTGAAGAATGCACTAGGGAACACACTAAGAGAATGAGAAAAATATTTTAGGACATAGTTTAAACCCTGCCAGTTATGGAAAACAAACTACTCATAGTCTTTATATACTTCATGTTTTTCTTCAATAGTATCATCTTCTCTTCTACTCAGAACAAGCAAAAAATCCAACTAAAGACAACTAAAAATTGCCCACCCTTTTTTTTTCTTTACCCTTCCTGAAACTGCAAGTCATTGTGTTGGACAGCTGGGAATTTCCAGCTCACTAAGGGCTCTGTAACATCATGTAAGTAATCCTCTACAGAAAATGAAATAATTTCTCACTGAGATTATGCCAGTCCTCAGGTTACAGAAGAAGCCACATGCATATTTTCTTGCAAATCTGTTGGAAATTAGTACTATCTATCTCATAAGTGGGTTTATTGAGTAAGAAAGAGTAGGGGAATGTTTGTATTGAGTTTCTTGGAAGTTTTGCCTGATATAGTTTATAACTTTTTGTAGATCTCCTTGTAATGTCATACTGGGACCTTCCTAACTCATTCTGTACCACACAGAAAGCTGTCATAGGCCTGAAGCTGTTAATGTCATAATATCACATTAAACTGCAGAGAGAGAAATACAAAGAGTTATCATAGATACTCACCCTATATTCCTGCTCCTCTTGTCTCAAAAGTATCAGTTTCAAAAATTTAATTTCAGAAAAAGTCTCAAGCACGATATGCTTTGCTGTGTTGATTAGGAAAGTTAGACTTACACTTAACCAGCTCTTTAGCCAAACACATCTTGGAGACAAATGTTACCTCATTAATCTACCAGTTGTTTAGAGAATATGGTCAACTTGCAAGCAGGAGAGTACCTCTATGTCTCTAAAAGGAGCTCAGTTTCCAAAATCCTTTAAGATGTAGGAATACTCCACTCACTTCTCCCAAGGAACATAACACCCTGCACCTATCAGCTCACTCAAAGACCACCCTGATTACTGGGTAAGACTGAGAAAAAAGAATGAATCCTATTTATATTATCAAGATAAAATATTAAAGCAAATTATTATGATATTGAGAAAAAAAAGAGAGAAAAGTAATATTATGCATCCTCCCTGGCTTGTATATTACATCAGTTACCACAGAGTGCTAGAAACCTAGTCTTTTGCCCTAAAAAATCTTCCTATGGTTGTTTTTCTAAGAGCAGCATTTCTCTTCAGCTATTACAACTTAACTGCTTGAATGGCTCTTCAGCTCAGCCTCAATCCCTGCAGACTCAGTTCTCCTTAATGCCTGCTGAATTTGTGGATTTCCCATGTCTTTTCTAAACATAGGTCTTCACAATATTGGTAGGTGCAGTCTGTGCTAGCTTCTTCTCATGGTGTCCTACCGTGCTGCACCTGGAACCTGCTCTAACGTGACTCAGTTTTCTTCACAGCGTGTAGGGGGGGAATGGAGGGTTGCAAAGAGCAAATGAGCTGCTTAGGGAAAGACTATGACAAACGGATCAAGTACAAGAGTAATCCTTTGATATGTCCTCTCAGCATTTGGCAACTAGAGGTTTAGAAACTTCCTCTACTGAAGACTGAAACAGGACAATCATATTTAATAGCTACCTATATCTATATGGGGGGGGGGTGTGTGTATGTGCGCATATATATACATAAAAAATACAAAATCCACTTATATTTTTGGTCTCCATAACACTTTGTGCTAAAAAGTACCATGTATTGTTTTGCCTGCTTCTTGCTACATGGTAATTTCACTACTTTTACTTGTTCTTGTACGGTAAAAAATGGTGGAAGATGATTCCCCATCACCTTCTCTGTTCATGACTTTCTAGCCCTCTCGTATCCCTACTGCCTCTAATTGAATGTCTCTTCTCTTAAATAAAAGGTCTTAATCATTTAGTATATGTTCACATAGAGATCTGTTTCATATTTATTGCCATACCTCTTGCTCTTCTGTCTAAATATTCTTGCTGTTGTATATGCTTTTTCAGAAGGGATATCAAAACCATTGGCAGCTTTTAAGATGTGGGTTCACTACTGATTTACAAAAAAACATAGGGTTGTGTTCTGATCTTCTGGTCTCTGCTTCCTCCCTGACAGTGTGAAATCATCACAAAAACAGCGTGCTAAAGAGGATCTGCTCAGAGCTGGCTGATAGAAAATGCTCAGAGCAAGGAGATGCCACCACTAAATCCCACCCTTCTCCAGGGTTTTACAAGCTCCAGATCAGGATTAAAAAACACAGAACCTCATGAGGAGCACTCCATGGCATCATACACAATATATTGCATCGCATGCAAAGCAGTCACTGGATCTGGGAAAGCTCTGGTCCAATTTACCCCTTTCTGCTGGTGATGATTTGAAGCCATCCTTCTCAGCTCCAGAGGAGCACTCATAAAGGTCAACTTACAGGAGGGTCTCCTCCCAAGTGACACCTTGACTGGTGGGGGAAGCATCCAACCCTCCTCTGGCTCAGTGGGTCCTGGAGGGTTTTTGTAGGTAGAACAGCTTTAAAAGAAGGGATAGAGAGTGTCTTCTCTTCAGACTAGAGCAGTAACAGGGCACTTTCTTCAAAGGTAAGAAACACGGATTTAAATCCCTGGAACTAAGGAACTAAACTGTGGTTTTCTGCATGCTGGTCAAAAGCTCCTACTAGTGAGCTGCTATACAAAGGGAAAAGAGTGCTTATACTTTCCAGCTTTGTTAAAAGGGGGGGAAAAAGCCAAAGTAAAAACAGTTGCTCTATTTTTACAGCCTCTGATCTATGAGGCTCTTTGTGATAATAGGGATTCTATAAGTTGTCTTAAGCTGAAATGTTGGAGTACTCAGAAGTTATTCTTCACTCCTGAAATTCTCAACTTAAAAGCCTAATTTTTGTAAATGTGGGGAAAAAAATGGACAATTGTACACTATGCAGTGACACTCTTTCAAGAATCGAAAAGCAAGACATTCTTTCCTATTTTTCCTGGCATACACAGGCTTCAGAACTGAGATTTCTACCACAGTACAGCAGCAAGAAAATAGGGGAGTTTTATCCAACCTGACAAATTGCAGGGTCTAGCAACAGGGAAAGACAGGAAATTTTTTTTGCCTTTCTTTTTCCTTTGCTTTGTTGGTAAATTTTTCCTCTAGATATTGGAAATGAACAGAGCAAAAGGAAAGGTGGGCTTGAATTCAGAAGAAACAAGGCTTTGATCTTAAAGAAGGTAAAAATCAGAGTACAGAGAGTACACATATCACTAGGTCAGGGGAAGTGATGTCACACTCATAATGAGCAACAACAATACTTCTGAAAAAAAACTTCAAAAAATGCCTCCTAGATATTAAATCAAGGGGTATGTTTGCATGTTAACTGCCTCCAAGCGATCTTTTATATTAAACTACTTTATGTGCAAGACTTCCAGATCATTTACAGGGCAAGTGTTTAGGAAAATAGGGGCTTTCCAAGTGCCTGAAAAGATTGTCTGACAGATTGTCTGTCTACAGGTTTTCTTTTAAAGCTATTTTAAGTATATGATCCCATCCCAGCTATTTAACTCAGGAACCTGTCAATTACATGCTGCCTAATTGAACTCTCGGATACTGTAGGATTGCAAGCCACAAAGCATATGAACAAAAAAAGTGAAGAAAGGGTTTTCTGCTGTTCTTCGTTCTTCAAACCCAATTTGAAAAGGTCAAATTTCAGATTGCACAACCCCATTGAGACTTAGGGACTAAACTGGGACAATCACAAAAAAAAAAAAAGGAAAAAAAAAGGTAATTTTTTCTTCCCCTTTTGAAAGGCAAGAGGAGGTCTTTAATACCAGTTACTTGCTGGGTCTGATAGCAAGGTCTGAGGGTGGGGAGAGGACAATGAAAATTGAAAAAGGGAAACATATGAGTCAGGTTTTGTACTGCTGAGCTAGTAAATGGATGAATGACTGTGTGACATCTCCTTCAGAGACACTTTGCAACCCTGCTTTCTCTTGTTTGATTTTTTTTTCTTCAAAGAGAAAATATGGGATACCAAACAGATTTAGGAGCTAAATAAGGGAAAATACCACTGGAATCAATTTTACAAAAGGCTAGAAATAAATTGTGTATTTCACAACAGTTGGACTGTGGTTCTGAGCCAAAGCCCCCTGAGGTTAAGTGAAAACCTCCTTGATTTCAACAGGCTTTGTGTCAGAACCTAAACCACAGTATTTTACAGAAATGAGAGTGGCAGTATCTGTCTTGATATGCATTAAACAAATTTAAACTACCTGTTTAATCACCACACAAAGGGATTTACATTGTCTCTGTGTTTATTGATTGACTCCATAAACAAGTGTGACCTGAGCTGGCGTAAATCCTTAGGACTCCACTAACTCTGGTGGAGCAGTGACAGTTTATGTCAGCAGGGAGATCTGAAGCAAAAAGAAGGAGAAGGGACTGTACACAGTATATGGCCATCCATGCTCTTAAATAGTATGAAATATGACTGAATGAGCTCATAATTTTAGCTGATGAGAAGTTACTCTAAAGAAGAAAAAGCATCTAACCACATATGCCCATCTAGCAGGTGGCTTGCAATTATGATCATCCCCAAATGTTGTCAGAACTATGCCTGGCACCCTCTTTGATATTTAAGGGGTAATTGAGTGTTAATTCTATTGACCTTATTTGCAGAACCTCTTCCATCCTGGGAGCATTAGTGACTGTCAGGCAGCACACTTTACATAGCTGTCTACTGAATGTTTTTCTTTTTAGTGATTTTTTTTTTTTACCTGAGGCATTTCAGTCATGTAACTTCAGCAATCAATTTTGGCCCAAAGCAGCATAGGCCTCAGTCACAGAGAAGCAAGTATTTGCATGCAAGCTTGCTATTAAAGCACCAGGGAGGAGAGTGAGTCCACAAAAGCTTAAGAAACGGGAATCCGAGTTGAATCATCAGTCAGCTAAATTACTGGCCCAGTAATTAGCCTTTTTGGATGTCTCTTAAATTGTTAATCCCTTTGCTGGATATAATTGCTTTATTGAATCTAAATTAATCCAATGTTTTAAGAAATAATCATGCAATTCTAATGGCTACAAAAAATTAAAAAATATATGGAAACTACTTTAAGACCTAATTTAGATTAGACTCTGTGAAAACAATTAGTCTTGGGAATGGTATTTTTGCAGAATTTTGCTGGGGGAGGGCTGAGTTTGGGGGCTGGGGGGGTAATATTTTATTTACACAGTGTATGCAAAGCAGTTGTATTTAAAAATTCACTAGATGGGGAGTATTCACTGCATATGGAGAGTGAGTCAGTGCCAAATCAGAACTGGATCCATGCCAGGAAAGAGAGCCGGGGGTTAGACATCTGTAAAGTGTTGGATGGGATGGAAGACAAACCTAAAACACTTCTGTTCATTATACATCTAGGCTATTTCCTAGCCATTCATCTAGATCTGAATTTCAGACCAAAATTGCTGTATCTAAAGATGGACATTTGCACATTTTGCAGTGCACAGAAACTTTATTGGGTCCTGGAAGGACTAACTTAACCTGAGCATATACCACTGAAATACCCAAGGGTAATCAGGTCTTATCTGACCCAGTCTGGAATAGAAAAAGAAATATATCATCCAGGTGTCTGGGCCTTCCAACACTACCAGGAATTACCTCATTATCCTACAGCACTAGCCTCATCAGATAAAGAAGAGGATGGGGGGAAGGACATGGAAACACGAGAAGGAGAGCAGATAAAAGGGAGCGAGGGAGAAGAAAAAACATGTTGAGTCTTAATTGAGCTTGGAGAGGAAGCAGGAAGAGAAAAACATAGTTGGCTGGGTTATGATTTATTCTCTCTAGTGATCTATGCTTGCAGTGGATTGAAACGTGCTCTTGTTCCTAATATATATTTTATACCTTGCTTATCAAGTGTGAAGTCCAGGATGAACAAGTTTAAGTTATGGGCAACGTATGACACTTCTTTAGAGCCAATCTCATCAGGCATTAGTTTGTAAAGCCCACTGAGGATGTTAACATTTTCCGAGCTGTTACAGCTGATTCTACTCTGACCCCCAACTCAAGGAATATGTTGTTTTAGTGTGTTATAATAAACATTTAAATGCATTACACTTTATATAATCCCTTATATGCATAACATGTAATCTTGATCCCCCATGCTTCACCAAGAGATCATCACTGACCAAGCACAAGAAAAGCATTTGAGGTGAAAATTGGAAAGAGAAATAGGAAAAGAAGAGCAGAGCCAGATACACAAACCAATGGAAACACAACTCTCTTTCTTCTTCTCCATTCACCTACAGAAGTAAGCAGAGATGGCCAAGCTTGGAAGGGTAGCAGGAGAGAAGCAACAGTCAACAGAGATCACTGGTAGTAAGTCTCCAAGGATTCATAAATAATTATAATTGTTGACACTTAATTTGCACTTTGATTCCTATTTGTGGACTATTTTGCTAGCTTTAAGAGAATTTCTAGAGATTCCATGTTTATATATACATTTTCAATTCCATATTCATAGGCACGGATATGTAGAGTCATCTTTTTTACAAACTACTTTTTGAATTGTTGAGACTCCAGCAGTATACACAAGTATTTAGAATATCATCACAATTAACCCTGATAAAAATAAAGGGGTGTTTGAAACTACCCCAATGTATTTAAGTGTCCACTTATGCTTGGGAAAGCAAGTGTGTAATAAAATGTCATCTTTGAAATACAGCTCTGTATCTCTTACACACAGCTGAAAAACGGCCACTTCAGCAATGAAGCGTGACAGCTGCTCAGAAGCATACTATGACTCTACATGCTATTCTCTTCACTTGGTTTTGATACCCTCAGTAATTCTGCACTTATGGAGCTTTTAGCCAAAGATATTTTAATTTGTACACAGATGAGAATTTTATGATACATAGCTATCAAATGATCCATTGTTATACAACTTTTTTTTTTTTTCATGATCATCAAATTCATAATTCTATAGACAAACAAAAAACTAATCAGACTCCTCTGGATATATGCCTCAAAGTCCACGTATGTACTACATTTGATGACATTAATATGTTGAGGCCATTTTTTTTAGTTCTTCTTCATACTTAACATAGAAGGAAAAAAACAAACTACTGAAGCAATAAGTTGCCTAAATGCAATGTCAGGTAGTTAGCAGTATTTTTCTCTATTATTTTAGTATTACTTTACAGGGGCCAAAGGTAAATATACTAAAATACAAACCATAAGCATCCTTATTTCCCCTTCCAGAATATCAGTCCTCATGTGTCATTTACTTCAAATTCTTTTTTTAACTGCAAGCACTTCTTGAAGGCTTCACCCTTGGCTTCAGTTGAGGACCTCATCCTGCACTAGGCAAAGCCACTAGCATCTGTACCATGCTAGCTACCTCCATCTGAAGGAAAGGTATGAATTGTTCTAGGACACTGGTCTGGCATGCATTCCTCAGTGATCCAATACCCAGAAAAGACACATAAAAAAAGCATAATTGAATTAACTATGTGAATTAGCACAAATTACTAAAGGATAGTGCAAACCCAGAGGAGAAAATCTTCTATGGGCTCAGGAACAGAACTGTGACAGAATTTGAAAGGGAAATAAAGCATCATGAGGAAAGACTTTAAGTGCATTATTAACAAGAGGAAAATTGAAGAAGGTAATAGTTAACAACAAAATATAGTTGATTACTAGCAAGTGGGCTAAAGTGTTGAGTCTGAGACAGGATTTGGGGAGTGAAGTGACATCTTTTATTAGACTGACTAAGTTAGTAGTAAAAAAAAAAAATAGATAAGTCTTCAGGAACACAAACGCAGCTCCTGAGGCAGATGCTTGTCTATTTTCCAGCTATATCCATTGGTCAATAGAAGAGATTGCCTTTTCTCCGCAACTTTTCCTTGCTTATACTCTTAGGCTATCATAGTTACAACATTATCATTGTATCTTGAAAGTGTTCAATGACCTTTTTGCTTCAGCCTTTGCTTAAAAGATCAGTTTTAATGTCATAGCCAATCCATTAAAATCATAAACAGAAAGGTGAAAATCAGGCTACAAAAAGGAAAGAATAATGGTAGAATCTACATAGATAATGTAGTAGTTTTCAGGCTAGCTAGGCCTGATATAATTCAGCACTGAGAACACAGAAAACAGTTTTCAGAGACATCAGCAAATATCTTTAGCAACTTGAGGAATACAGATTCCAGAAGACTAGAAAAGGCAAACATTTACTTACTTTTAAAACATAAAAAAGGAGAAGAGAGCCTAACTTCAATCACCAGCAAAATATCAGAACAAATAATGAAAAGGTCTATTTGTAAGAATCTGTAATATAACCAGGACATAAGAGCCAAGATGAATTTTTAATAACTAAATCATGTCAGGACAAACTTATTTCTCTCTACAGCAGATAATAAGCATTAATGATAGATAGTGTCATGCATCTGGATTTTGGGTTTTGACATCTCACAGGACATTCCCATAGACAAGTGAATTTAAGGTAGTTAGTTACTTGAGAAATCCCATTCAAAGAATAGTTATCAACGATTCATTTTCAAGTGAGCAAGATTCATCAGGTCAGGTTCTGCAAGAATCTGTCTGTATGACATATTCATTAATGAACTGGTAGATAGATAAAGAGGCTTCAAACCCTTCAAAGTGCAGAATGTACATTTTAAATGATCTTGGTGAAGAGCAGAAATCTGAATTCAGATAAACAATTAAATGAATTCACATGCATATGCACAAGAAAAATTATCTGCAAAAATATAAGCTAGAGTGTAGAAAAGAACCTAACAATTAGAATAGATCATAAACAAACAATAAAATCACACCATTGCATAAGAAGCAATCATGCAGGGTAGAAGAAATGAGCACATTTTATGTTAAACACACAAAACATTCCTTTCACTCTACTCAGAGTTGATAATCCTTCATATGGATCCCTGTGACCACTGCAGGTTATCACATGTCAAGGAATACATCGACCAGCTGGAGAAAGTCCCCAAAACAGAAATAAGAATGAACTTCGAAAAAAAGTGATCTAGCATAAGATTTTGCAAGAACTAGGCTTGCTTAATTCAGGAGGGGCAAGACTAGGAGGAGGAGATTTGATAACAGTTTTCAAATTTTCAGAAAGATTCTTTGTGAAAGAAGATAATGAATTGTTTTCCATAACCTCTGAAAAAGAGAAAAGATTGCAATAGGGGAGAATTAGGTTAAAGGTGAGAGAAATATTTCAGTGTGAAAGGCCAACTAAGCAACGAGTAACAGACCTACGGAGATTTTTCCTGCTTGTTAGAAATTTTAAGGAGGAGTAAGCCAAACAACAGTGAGGATTGGTTTTCTGTATCTATCTTGCTTTGGAGCACACTTTTGAATTAGTGGATCTCATAAATATTACACAGAAAGTATTATTATCAAATAGTATGCAACTTTCTACCCTTACTTTATTACATACACTGTGGTGCTAAACATATTTCTCTATTAAGGGCATTATAATGTAAGTCAAATATGAAAACTGAAAGTAAAAGATTGCCATAAACAAGGATTCAAAATCCCTTTAACTAGGCAGCATGTTAGTGACTACTGCAGAGGAATGGAAACTGGAGATATATATGCTTTTCACAGATTTTTCACAGTAGACCTCTACTTTCTGTCCAAATTTTTCATAGTTCCAAAAAGATCAGAGTTTAATTATTAATTACACCCACAAAATGTGAATGCCTTTGTGAGCAGTCCATATTGCATTGGCTTCTAAAGTTACTGCATGGTCAACAGTTTTCTGTTTCTTCACATTAAAAAGTAAATAAAATAAAATCAATTCCTGTATCCTGCAGCTCGCAGCTCTAACATGTCCATTATTTCAGAAATATCAATTCTTACCAATTTCTTTCTCACTCTGAATTTTTCAGTAAGTCATTATTTATGTAATACTGTTGATGATATTTACATCATGCCAGCATGATTATAGACAAACCCATATCTTTAATATATGTATCAGCATACCATATGGAGGCAAATCCTTTAAGTAGTCTGGATGATTGTGCTGGTTTCGGCTGAGATAGAGTTAACTTTCTTCATAGTAGCTAGTATGGGGCTATGCTTTGGATTTGTGCTCGAAACAGTGTTGATAATGCCGAGATGTTTTCATTACTGCTGAGCAGTGCTTATCCAGAGCCAAGGCCTTTTCTGCTTCTCACCCCACCCCACCAGCGAGGAGGCTGGGGGGGCACAAGGAGTTGGGAGGGGACACAGCTGGGACAGCTGACCCCCACTGACCAAAGGGATATCCCAGACCATATGGCGTCATGCTCAGCATGTAAAGCTGGGGGAAGAAGGAAGGGGGGACGTTCAGAGTGATGGCGTTTGTCTTCCCAAGTCACCGTTAGGCGTGATGGAGCCCTGCTTTCCTGGAGATGGCTGAACACCTGCCTGCCCATGGGAAGTGGTGAATTAATTCCTTGTTTTGCTTTGCTTGTGTGCACAGCTTTTGCTTTACCTATTAAACCGTCTTTATCGCAACCCACGAGTTTTCTCACTTTTGCTCTTCCAATTCTCTCCCCCGTCCCACTGTGGGGGGAAGTGAGCGAGCAGCTGTGTGGTGCTTAGTTGCCACCCGGGCTTAAACCATGACAATGATACTCCTCTAAGTTTCTCGGAGAGCTGAAATAATGAAAAGTATATCTTGGGCTATTAAGAGGTAAGGTGATGCCCGGCCACACTGACATAACTAGATCCAAACGTTCTCTACTTTGTTGTAGCCTCCAAGTTTTTGTCACTTCTTACCTTAATGTTTGTGAGAGGAGTAACATAGGGATCATTAATTAAGCCTGTGGTGTCCTTCGTCTCCAGCTCTTTATAGTGCCTTAATAGCACACGTGCACTGTTAAACAGACCTCTCCATCTGAGTGGAGAAGTACCACCAAGGGCAATAGAAATTCTGCACACAAACCTGGGCAGGGCCAAGTCCAAGAACAGTGAGAAGGCAATGTGCTGAGTGTGCCCTCACTACTCAGAACTACGTCTGAAAGTCCTTCTCTTTCGTAAAACACTTTTCCTATTCTTGACAATAATGGGGAATAGCAAAGCGTAACTGCTGTTAAAAGCAGCTAACATTTTATCTGTCCCTGTTGCTGTGCACTCATAAAACTCACAAGTGATTCACACAACTTTACTCACATTAGTAGATGTATACTAGAAAAAGCATTCACAAGATCACATTTGTCAGTATGGATTCTTGTACTTAGAACAAATCTATGTACATACATCTTTTCTAATATAAGTGAGCTACTAGGGACTCATTTTCTCCCCATAAAATGTAGCACTATGAGAAAATAATATTTTAGAAAGTTTCTTTACTTCGTTGACAGAATTTCTCCAAAATCAGTGTCATCAAAAATAATATTTGAGAGAGGTTTTAAAGTTATTTTTAAAAACAAATGCACATACTTTCTGACAGGAAAGAGAAAGCTTGTGGTGAGCTGTACAAAACCACAACCTACTGCTGCTCTGATCATTATTCCCTGTTCCCAGTTACTGGACCACATGCCAAAGCAGCTAAGACAACAGGGTCCAGGAATAATTGTGTTGGAGCTTCACAGCTGCCTCTGGGTCTGTCACATCATTAGCCTGCCCCTGTGCTGCTTGTCTTCCTCATCCTCCTGAATGCCATTTCCTTTCCTTTCAACATTTTTTCCTATAATTTGTCTCTATTTTATCCATTCATGGTGTATATAGCAGACCTTCAAGCTGTGAGTGCAGGTGTTGCTCAGGTGGGCAGAAGGATTTAAGAAGCACATGCCTGCTGGTCTCGGAAATGCATACCTGAAGCCTTTCTGCCCAAACACAGCCTGCACACAACCAGCCTGCTTGGTTTTCAGTCTGAAGCCTTCACAAATACATACCACACCCCGTTAGTCAAGTACCCATTTCCTATTATAAATAAGGCGTTCTTTTTTTTTCTAACTAGATCCTGGCTCAACCTGGAAAACTCAGACTCAGCTTCATATTTCACATGCCCTGTTCAGCTCAGGGAAGTTTAGTCTGCTGTCTGGAAGCAACTTAAGGACATCCGGAGTTGGATTCAGTTTGAATTTTGTATTCTGCCACTGAGATAAAAATGGAACTCTGATTTTTTTAGGGGATGCCTGTCTCTACACTGCACAGACAGAAAGCTCCTGAGGGCGTCCAGCATATCCTGTGTGCCTCCACACCAAAGGTGTTTGGGTCACTCCCAGCATATCTAGCTGTACCTCCTATGGGTATGCACAAAGAAAAACCTGGGCCACAGGTTTTGTGGCATGCAATAAGTCATCTATCACTCAGCCTCCTATTTTTCCACACTATGCAGGTGTTATGAGCCTACCACGCAACCCTACATAAGACACAGGGTCTCATAGCAAATGGCAGGGGAGGAGTGAAAGAAACCAGGGTCATGGCCAGATGCAGGCCCCATGGTTGTCAGCCCTTCCCACTGGTTCCCAAGTGCTGACATTGTCTGAACTTGCAAATAGGGGCTGCGTCTTCGCATGGAGGAAGGGTAAGGTGGCACAGAGATGCTCCGTGGTGCAGGGACCCCTTACTAGGCAAACTGTGGACATGCACCACTGCCAGCCCAGCCACTGAGTGCCTGCAAGCCTGGGTAAGCGCAGGCCTGGGTACAACACGAGGGTCCCTGGAATAGCATTGACGCAGCCCTTGCAGCTACAGGGCATGCCTCAGAGACACAGTCAGGGATGTAACGTCCCCTCACAGGGGGTTTTCAGCACCCCTCAGAGGGTGCTGCAAGATGTGGGAGGGTGGACAGTCAGGGCAGCTAGCCTCAATGAAGCCTTCAACAGTGCTGCAAGGCATTGGGCTTTGAGGTCCAGCTATCACGCCAACTATCTCAATCACCCCATTTGTAAACTGGTATTACAACATCCTGTACAAATAAGGGCTTGTCAGCAAGAATAAGATCCTTTAGGGCAAAGGTGCAGCTAACGCTTGCATGGTGTGCTGCAAGCAAGGTGCTGGGCCTCCCTCTCCTGCTGTCCTTGCGCAGTGCCTTGTCAAAATGGCCATTGCTGCCCCACTGGGAATACAGGCACTGTGTACCAAAGGGGAGAAAGAAACCCCAGAGAGGCGGGAAGGAGGAAGAAAAAGGTCTGACCTGGCTTCCTACCCTCTTGGCCTCAGTTTTGATCCATGGATCATAATGTGATGTGATTGGTGATCCATGGAGCTAAGGAACCAGCCTGCATTCTCTTTTATTTGGACACAGGACACATATCCAGAAGATTGAAGGGCAGGTATTACATCTTTTCCAAGCCCAATTCAAGTAGCTCCACACCATCCATTGCCAGCTTGCATTTCACAAACACAGACTTTCTCCAGTGACAAGAAACATTTACACCATAAGTTTCTTAAGGCCCAGTTTTTGCACTGAGAACAAGACTGTGCCTTTTTAGGAATGCCAGAAAATGCTATGCAATGCATTGATAGATTGAAAAATAGTAAGAAATTGCCTTCTCAAAAATATTAAAAATGCACATTAGGATCCATTACAAAAAGACACTAATATAGCACAGTACAGATGACATTCTTATCTCCAGAACGTCCTGACCTGAATCTATCTTTATTCAGTACTTTCATGAAGATGGAGTAATCTCTGGGGACTTCACTGGAGCACAAAGAGGCAAAAAATGATGTGTCCACAGTAGGTAAAACAGTGATTCAGAAACGTCCTTCCTCAACCCATTACTATACCTGTTAAGAAATATTTCTTCACTTTATTAACAGGCTAAGAGATCATGAGAATTAATCACTGTTATTAATTGTGTTTATAGATAAAATGTATATCACAGATTGTGTTTATTACGTCTGGGGTTGGGGAGAAATCATACATTGCATTGAATGACTATGTCAGTTCTGCTGCAAGAGCATTTTTCACTGCTCAGCTATAAACAGTGCTCACAACACATGTGAAAAGGATCACACTCCATTCCGAGGTGGGAAATCACTGAAGAAAACTGTTCTGGTAAACAAGGCCTTCCTGACGGCTGTCTGAATAATTGGCAGCGAGTGCAACTCCTGGATCGCTCTGCTGACAAAAACTGTCTTGCTCCTCCCTGCTACTAAAGCAACACTGCATATCAGGGAAGGCTGAGACCACTAATACGGAAACTGAGGAGTCTTGGTGCTGGCCTTAGAAAAACCCAGCCAAAACTGCTCTCTTTAGCAAACCATCTCCTGGGTGTGGCTTAGGTGTTCACTGCAGCTCCCATCTCAGCTGTTGATACCACCACCTCCCTGCCAGTGCTCACCACAGGCTCAACGGCAGCTCAACCCCGCATGGCAGACACAACAGATGTGTTTTGCCAAGTTAGAGATTCTCGAGGATGACAATTTCACAGCCTCCACGCAGCCTCTTTCCGTGCTCCTTAGAGAGGCTTTTCTTGTATCTCACCAGAGTCTTCTCTGCTACAGCTTAAGCACATGTTTTGCTGTACTGTCCACCAACAATATGGAGAACAAACTATCCTCTTTTGCACACTTCTTGGTTTACTTTTGAACATCCTAGACAAGGTCACTATACCTGCTAACAATATTTTACATAGTTCAAGACTGTTAAGTGTTCATGTATCACCCTGTTCCAGAAAAGTACATGGGATGCAGCAGGACTGCTGCATTTAATCATTTGATGGAAAGTATGTTTAAGTGACCACACACCTCTGCTCTGTTCAGCAGTGTCACGCAGAATCTCCAGTACCTGCATCGCACAGCATTTAATGGTCTATTTTTGCCCCTTCACCAATCACATGCACAGTGTTAACTGCAACTGTGCCCCACGTCCCATGAAGTACCCCTGCCAGTGAGACTGGCAATTCTTTCCATTTCGCACAGTAAGCCATATTTACATGAGCATAAAATATGCCAGCTGACTTTGCTATTAGTAAACATACCATGAAACTAATAGAAATGTTGTTTGTCAGATATATATAGGCTGCAAGCAAACACAATGGGGTGTATTCATATCACCCCCCCGACAGTTTGCACAAGTCACCCTTCAGAGGTGCCCACCCCTTTCCACCGACTGTGTGAGGAACACAGTCTCCTAAATTTTGGTGCACCAGATTGTATCTTAGTCTGATATCTAAAGTAGACAGTGAGTCAATCTTGCATCAGCACCAACATAGGTGGTTATCTCAGCATAGCACTTTTGGCATATGCAATATTTGAGCAAGATCATGCACAACAAACCTCCCATAAGAGTTCAGGCTGGCAAAACTCAATGGTTCGAATACTTCCAAAAGAAGCAGCTCAGTCCTGACTGAAATAAATTTGTTTTCAAATGTAAGTGAAAGCACAGGAAATATTTTGCAGTCTTCAGTCTAATAATTATGATGAGGCACCTAAAGCAAAAGACTTCATTTTGAGTCACTGGTCAGTATATAAACTCTTTACATGGTTAATACCGAGTTTCACAGTAGAGATAACATGTTCCAAACTTCTTTGGGGACATCCAGATCTTCACAGAAAGAACCTGTTTAGTTACCACTGACATTTAGAATATGCTATTTGTATTCTTTCTCCTTTACATTTGACAGTTACTGCTTAAGAAAGGACTTTGATATAGCCCATGACATGCCTGAGGGTATTTTTAAAAAGCAGTTTGGGGGAAGAGAATGAATACATGAAAATAAAGCCTGATCTAAATTAGTAAATTACAAGTTCCCAGATGTTTCCTCCTTGAGATCTCGCATAGAGCAACTGCATCAGGACACCTGTAGTTTAAGCTTCATTTGTCACTAAATCTTTCCTCGTTTTTCATAAGCTGATCTCATATTTTCTGGAGTGATGATGTTTTCACTTCACATCATCTGTACTAACAAATAAAGTATTCCCTCCCCCACAAACACAAACACATGCACACGCATACTCCTCTCTTTGGTCTGTGTACAGTAGCTTGGCACCAAAAAGATATGTGATTAAGTTTTAACAAGTGTCAAAGCCAAGTGGCTCACAGACACTTACCTGGAGATCAGAATGTGGTTTAGGTGCTTTCTGAAATTCAAATTAGCAAGTGTCATTCTTCCTGCTTTCTACCACACTTCACGGAATGTTTGATCTGCAGAGGGAGAATGAGACACAGAAAATGAGCAAGAGATAAACCCCCAGGATCCAGGGGCTCAGACTTCCCACTCCCAAGCACTGCCACTGTCTCTGGGAGCATGTGAATAATCAAAGTTACTCTTGCTTACATGGCCATATTGCAGGGCACTGATGTAGTGTACTATAGAACCGATTCCCTCATAAATATTTAGGTCAAGGATTTCAGCATAGAACAACAGTACAATTAACAATTCAAAATGCTAGCACTGAAAGTTATTTTTGACACCATCAGCTGGAAATGAGCAGACATGCCTTTGTTAAGTTACGATGCAGTCTATCGTTTGTAATACAATATCAATGCAAAAGCAATTCCTCAGAGCATTGATCAGAACCTTCATAATCTTTTTTTGTTTGCTAAAGTACACATTTTATAAAGGCTCATGGTCTCATGTTACTGCCATGTTGCTCAGAAATAAAAGACGTTGCAAGGGAAGGAAGGAGATCTAACATCTCATGACCTATATGGGTTCTTTATTGTTAAAAATGCTAAATTTAGGTAGCTTCTGTATAGGAAAAAAATGAAATAGATTGGTATACAGAAAATGTATTTTATGCATCAAATTCAATACGAAATTTACACTACACATAGTGGTCAGAATTAATGTATCAATGTTTACCCATGTCTAAAAAAAATACGCCAACAACCACAAACACAAAAAGAATTGTAATAGCAGATTACAGTGTATGAACAAGAGTGACTTTTTTTTTTTTAAAAAAACTGAAAACTATTAAGAATTAAGTCCAGTGAACTGTAAGGACCTGCATCCCCTGTTCGCCTGAGTATCCCACTAAGTTGCAGCTGACATATTGCAAAGGGAAAAAAAGATAAAAAGAAAAAGAAACCAAGTGTCAGGAAAATAGGAACTATCCCAGAAGCAAGTTTTTCCTCTTGCTTGTGCTCAGTCTTGTACCATCAGTCTTCTTCTACCTTTGCAGCTTCTACGTTTGCATGCCCAAAGCTGAACAGCCCATTCTCCGACCTCAGACAGAGCCAGGGGCTGAGTTTTAACCAGACTGCATCCACTGACATTTTGTCCATTTACACAGACTTTAAATACTGACTCTCTTCTCCTGCCGCAGGACAGAAAAAAGTGACATCTAGTTTTATACTGAATCTTCTAGTTTTATACTGACTTGTTGAACCTGGGATTAATCCTTTCCTGGATATTGATGTAACTTTGGGTATTGATGTAAGCAATGTGAAAAGTACAGGGGACAGGGTAAGAAAAACTTGTAAGATCAAGGCACTGTGAAATCTTTATCTTTTCTGTGTGTTTCTCTTGTAGTTCCCCCCTTCCCTTTCAATCCCTCACCAAATTGCAGAAGGACCTGCTAGACCAAGTCCTTGCAGAGAAGGCAGTGCTGCAGGCATGCAACATGCCCATGGCGCACAGAAGAGGAACCCCTTTGCAGTGATTCTTCCTAGGTGAAAGATGGACTAAACGTAGCCCTGTCAGAGCACACTCTAGACTGCATCTAATTCTCAGGTGACCTGTTTTCCCACTCACAGAGCAGTGCAAGGCAAGGACAAAGGGGAATTAACACATTTGAAACCATATGTGCCTCTCATTGTTAGTAAGAGCCCATGTATATATATAGAAGAGGTACAACTGGTAACTCTTATTAATGAAGAATAAGACTACCCCACCCTGTGACTTGCTAATCAGTTTTGTATGTACCTATGAGTACAGAATGTGCTGTGTACCTTAAAATCTTTGCGATGATGCTCTAACTTGTCTTTGAGTGCTGCTAATTTTAATGTGGCTATTTTTTGTAGGCAGCAGGTAAGATCTGAGTGCTTTCTGAAAATGCAAGAGGATTTAAAAGGATGAAGGGTCTGGATCTGAAGACACTCTTTTTATTTTATTTTTGTTCTTTGGCATATTCAACAACCTATTCTTTTAGACTGATGCAATCAGTTCAGAAAAGGTATCATAGCAGCAAGCTTGAATTGCAGTGTAAAAAAGCAACAAAGAAATCACTCTGTTCACCTTGTCCTAAAGATTTTTTCCAAATGTATATATACACACATACATAAATGCCTTTATTTATAGCTCTGCTGAACTACAGAAGTGAAGAAAGAGAAAAGCATTGAATAATTCATCAAATTTTCTTCCTTTATCACTCAGGTCCAATTTTCCCACATAAACATATAAAACCAAACTGAATTCTATCAAATTATTAATATTAAAGATGCAACTGCAGGATTTTATCCCAAACTAAAAAAAAAGTCTTGCTAGTCAGCATTGGTAGGGTTTCTATGACTTCAGCTAGAGACAGGCATCTAGATCTGAACCAGCCATCCTCGTCTCTGTGCATAGTCAATGTAGATGACAGAGTCCCGGGACTAAGACACCTCATCCTAAGCAGAGATCTAAAACAAACCATCTGAATACATTACAAAAGTATCTACTGCTCCCACTGATAATAAGGGGAGCCCAGAATAACTAGCTTAGGTATAGACATCTACCCCACAGATGTTTAAAGTCATGAGAGATTAAACATTGACCGTGCCCAGTCTCTGACAAACCTTAAACAAACCAACGTACGCAAGTTGAATGACAACTACAGGAACTGTGTCACACAAATACATATCAATATTCAAAAATATTCCAAATACACTGTTACCTTCAAGTCACTGCAAGTAACTCCAGTTAAAATGTGCTCTCCAGCAATACCCAACCAGATCCATTGCAGAGTTTATATGTCAATAGAACACTCTCCTATGGCAACAGAGCTTTGAATTGACTTTAGTGAAACTGGGCCTTATGCAGAGAATATTCTTTCTATAGAGTTTACTAATTTAGCTTGCAAGGCCGTGTTTAGAGGGATGTTAAGCATTAACTAGCATGTTCTTTATTTGCGGATTATGTGTGTAATTCCCCACACAGAAGGATGAGTGTATATATATCTAAAAATAAAGCTCCATACACAGTTTCCCAGTAGACAATTGCTTACTCATTTGAAATGTATGTTTACTTAAAATTTTGCTCCCTGGGATGGCCTTATGAAATATACATTTCATTTTAGCAGGGATTCCCAAAGGAGTCAGCTGCCAGGCAGCCTTTTTCTAGCTCCTTCAGTACAAACTGTGTAAAGCAGGACACTAAATCTGCGATAGCAGGCAACACTCAAGAATTAGAGTTTCAGCTCAGTTTCTGCTGACAGTGCCTGAGGACTACCTGGATCTGAACAATTCTGTTAGCACACTGGATAATTCATTCCCAGCAATTTGTTACCTGACATTAATTTCCTACAAAACCATGATATCTGAACATGCTCCACATAAAATCATCTTTAGGAAGGTCAGGGGCTAATAGGAAATGAATGACTGAGTGAAATTTTCCTAGTTATGAATGTTTTCAGTATTTTTGCATCCCAAACTCCTGCTAGATCCTCCCAGAGTAATCTTAGCTGCTTTTGTATTAGGCAATGGAGATATTAATTCTCCCAGCTGGAAATCTACCTTAAATTCTGTCCCACATTTTGAAAACATGAAGAAAGAAGGAAAAAAAAACAGAGTTATGAAAATAAAAAGTGTGGAGTCACCCTATTGCATAAAGTCTCTAACAAACTACTAGTGAATTCAGCCAAAAGACTTAATACTATGTATCACATCAAACACAGTAACACAGACCATCTCCATTGTTAGTCAGAGTCAAATAATATCTATGTACCAATGAAAGGATATGTTTACAAAGAAACATTTACTGCGGAAGATTGTCATGTTCTGAATGAGTATAATGTTTTATTGGATATTACAAATCCTTCAAAATCAATGTCACAACCAGTCAAAACAATAAAATTACATTGCAAGGTTTTGGCTGAAATAAAGGAGAGGGAAATAATAGTATACTGCTTGGCAGGAGTCCTGCAGACATTTATATCAGGAGTCGTTTAAAACTAAATCAAAAGGGATTCAGGCACCATTGGCTACAAGTAATACCAGCCAGAAAAGCTAACCTCTATGAAATGATACTGAAAAAAAACTTGTAAAATGTACTGGTTTGCATCAAAGCCTTTCACAGAGTAAATGTCTGGAAAGAGTTTGACTGAACTGACAGACAGATCTGTTCCTCTCACTCAGCAAATATAAATCAAGATGAAACTATAGATGGTTTTATAGAGGAAAATTGAGGTAAACTCCAGAGATAACTATGGTCTCTAGTAAGGAAACAAAGATACTTAACTTTGAAGAAAAAACATTATGAAAACAAACAGTTGGAGAATATAAAAGGTGAGAAACTCTCTCAGAGCTTTTATCTAACAACTAATAGCAGAGGTGAGTGGTACTCACTACGGGGAAAGTGGAAAGTGGGCTGCTCACATATTATTAAATGCAGGATCAGGTCCTGCTCAATCCTTCAGCCCTGTCAGATTTGCTGCATAGCCAACTGTATCAAAACGCATTAAAACTGTAGCATAAGAAAACATAGCATATTTTTAGACTTTTCTACAATTGGTCAGGGCTCATAACAAGGGAAACATTAAAAATAAAAAGAAATTTGAAGCGGTAGGTTAGAAATAGGTTAGGAAAACAGGTAAGAAAGAAAATGGTTAAACTCACTCAACTGTAAGCAAATTAATTTAAAAAAAAAATTACAAACTCTGGCTCTTTGTAGTCCAAATAAGTTATTTACAGAAACTGTAGAGTTCAGGACAACTCGACATGTAAAGAGGAAATGAGCTATTAGTTTTGAAAGAGAATATCAAATCCAACAGGCAACATGGTCCTTCATGAGAAAGTTACATGAGAGTCATTTTACAGATTTGAAATGTTTAATATTGATACACACAACAGCGCCCTTTTGTTTTAAATCATTATAAGAAACTTTCTGGCTCTTTTACAAAACGGATAGCTGAAGCAACACTAGCCCCCAGCCTCGCCACGTGTCACATTCAATTTTCTGCAGAGATAAAGGGTAATATTAACTATGCAACTTTAGGCTAAGAAACGAAACAATCCCTCAAGCTTCACCAGCAGGTGGGTAGATACCTGTACCAGCCTCCCCCAAGGTGACAGCTATCAGCAGTCACATCTTTCCCCAGGACAGCACACAGAAAAACCCATCTGTCTCCCAATCAGAGTATTTATCACCTCAGTAAAAAGATAAAGAGTTTTTGTTGGCAGAATTGTTACCCTCCCGACTGAAAAAGGATTTACAACACTGAACTGTAGTCATTTCATAAATCTAGACACTCATTCCTTACAATTATGGTGCCAGTGTCTAGGTTACTTGAATAAAAACATTTATTTCCCCTTAGCTGCAACCAGTCCATTTTTTTTTCTCTACTGCGGCTGCAGTCTGACAGTATTGAGGTGACATGGCCATCAGAAAAAAGAGACCCTAGCTTCTCTTTCCCTTCCTTGGCCCTTATTTCCAGCTCCACACCACCGTGGGCTGCGCAAGTGCTAACACCACTTATTTTCTCAGAGGATCAGCTCTTCAATTTACCAAGCAGCCGCAGCAGGTCAGAGGGTGCAGAGCTGACGTGACCGACGGGAGGGAGAGGGAGGCAGCCGGGGCAGGGTTACTCTCTCTGGCAGCCACGACGGTTCAAGTGCCCCACAAACTACAGCTGTTCGCCCTGACACCTCACTTCAGTTTGGTGACACTATCCCATAAGAGGCCTAAATAATGAGAGACCTGAGACAGAGTTGCATACGCTAACCGCTTTGTAAAAATACAGGTAGCAAAAGCTGTCGCAATTCATTTATAAGTTTATTAGATTTATGACTAAAATTTCATTGAAAGAGCAGACAATGGGAAAAAGGTTAAAAGAACTACACTTATAGCTTTACTGAATAAATATGTACATACCTACTGTAACTATGTATTTACTGTTTACTAAAACTGCCATGGTACTACTATGTTGTCTCATATTAAAAAAAATAATCTACATTGTTAGCACTTCTGCTTATCTTAATAGATGCATAAACACCTAAATTCAATTTGTCCATTAAATCACTGATAAAAAGAAAAAAATCTTCTCCTATTAAGCTTTACCCCTATTAAGTTTGCTGGATTGCTGTACTCTTCATTACTGTTGTCTCTCAAAATATCACCTTCACTTCAGCTGTAAATAGCCCAGGAAAATAGTTCAAACCCTAAAGGGAAACTTCCAAAGAGAAGATTTTTTTTTTCCCCTCATAGCCGAGACCTTTCCCAAGGGAACAGGCCACTTTTGGAGGTGTTAGTGCTTCGTGTTTGTAGCAAGGGAAAAAAAGTATATAGAAATAATGGGTTGGCTGAGTATATTATGAAAGGATTGCTCCTATTAGGGGATTCAGGGCAAATAAGAGTCAAGATAAAACAAAGTTATGGTGGAAAGCTTGGAGAATTTGTACTAGTTTCAATATCTTTGCTTCCATCTTCTAAATTGCCAATTGTCAAATGTCATTACTGGTCAGGCTGTTAGCTGCTTATTTGATTACAGTGTAGCCCCCTTTCTGGAGCATGAGTGTGTCCATGTGTAAAATCATAAAATGTGCTTGTGCAGGTGTAAAAGCTCAGGAAAGCATGAAGAGGATAATTAAAGATATTTTGTTGCCTTTTTAATGCATAGATATATCTACAACAAAACACAAAAATATTAAGCTGTTTGCTTCCATTTGTCCTTAAAGAATTTGCAGCTGCATGTACTTCAATAGTTGCCAAGAGTTCTTGCACAGTTTTAATGCTGATTTATGATGAAGTATACCAAATGAACCACAAGTTATTTAAGAAAATGAAATAAGGAAACTTTAGAGGTTTCAGCAGGAAAACAGACTGAAGGGAGAGTAGTCTGATGTAAATGAATAGACGGCTTCAATGAAAATGAAAGAGAAGAAAACTCCCTCCTGGGGTTCATTATGCCTCTTGAGCTGTTGGTAGTAAAGTTAATTTTTAAATGCTTTGAGGTGATTAAGAACTCAGGCATCACTCTAAATGTAAATAAGTCCTGTTTCATTTCCTTGCAGTTAACTGATTGCAGCAGTCACCAGCTACTTAGCTTGCCGATGTATTTGAGATCCATAGTCTAGTTCATAATTAACCCTCTTCATATGAAGTGAAAATGCTAGCAAGCCTGGGTTTGAATGTATATAACCAGGATGTGACATACTCATTCACTAGAGAAAAAGAATGTTTATATTTGTAAATAATGAGGGCACTATTTGAAGTTAAAGTATCACAGAATGAAAATCAACATATAAATGAAAAGTTTGCTTCCACTGAATGCAGCTTAAAAACACAACCAAAATATATGCAGTTTAGAAACTTCAGCTTAAATAGATGAATTATTTATAGTAAAAATTTGGAAATCCATTACAGCTGGACCTCTTCCTCCCCAACATGTCTAGTCCACAGAAAATTTCAACAATCTGTATATGAATATCACATACAAATAAAAAATCTCAGATGATAATCCATTCTTGTAATGCACATATACAAGCAGTTAACATTTAACAGCAATAATCTTGTTCAAGGCAGTGACTGGGACCTCTGAAATCTGTATTCTCATTCCAAATCTGTCTCAAGATTGTTTCATGGCTAAGCAAATGTTTCAGAAGTGACTAATGCCGTGCACCAGTTTGTAATTACCTAACCCAGGACATGCTAAGCCATAAACAATCAAAGTATCTCTGCTGGATACTGAAATACTGAGGCAACCAACACTCACCTCTGAAAATGCTGGCCTTAAAGTTCCCTACACTTAGAAGAGGACAACTACATCTCTCTTAGAAGACTGAGGCTAAATTCCTTCACAATTCTGAAATATTGTAGTAATCCATTTTTAGCAGAGGATCATTGCATCTGTCCTACTTCAACCTTGATAATTCCTGTGATATAAGCTAAAAAAAGCATGCCAATAAGAGCTGAATTCAGGACTTCTACACTCCCATACTTACAAATGAAATGAAATGACAGTTAACAGCACTTTTATTTCCTCATACACATCAGCCTGTCAGGGATTCCCCACATCCCAACAGGTAGATGGAGATTGCTATTTGGTCCAAAGATCAGCTTTATTAATTTCAGCCCAAGGGTGGTTTGTATCAAAACCAAGAAGCTCCCAAGGGTGATATGCTCAAGGATAACATCCTCCCTACTAAGAATCCCAAAGGTACCTGGTTACATCCCCCAGTCTTTGCAGTTCTGATACAATGGCAGGAGAAGATGCAGTTTCTCAAGAAATTAGGTTTAAACCATTCAGAGATTTGTGAACCTACACCTGTGTTTCCAGCTCCTCCTTGGAAACAACAGGCAGCTAATGCTGCACACAGAAAATCTGTGCATCCTGCGCTCCTGTAACTTGTCCTAGCTAATAGGAATCTCAGGATTCCACATCAGTTGTTTCCAGCTAATTTAAGGTGATATCCCATATACACTTCACTGCAATGGTAGTATATTCAGATTGGATATTAGGAAAAAGTTCTTCACTGAGAAGGTGGTCAAGCACTGGAACAAGCTCCCCAGGGAAGCGGTCATGGCCCCAAGCCTGTCGGTGTTCAAGAAGTGTTTGGACAACGCTCTTAGAAATACCATTTAACATTTAGTTTGCTCTGTGTGGAGTCAGGATTTGGACATGGTGATCCTTGTGGGTCCCTTCCAACTCAGGATATTCTATGACTCTATGATTCTAAAAAGAGCAAAGGTACAGGTTTTATTAACAATACAGGTATCCAAGACAAAAGATGCAACATCCCTATTGTTAAAGTAGTAGTCTAAAGCCCAGGAACCCTGGGTTCAACCCCTAGCCCCAAACTCACCCAAAATGTAGTGAAACAGTTTTCCTACCTGCTGTCAAGTTTCTTTATGACCCACAAAGGCATCTGACATTTGTCCAAACATACTATAAATACTGCAAATGTTTCAAGGCAAGGGGCAACCTGCAGAGATGTCCATCTACCTGCAAAGTCAGTCATTTCGCATGTTTAGTCAAACCAGATTTAAACTTTCTCTTTTTTTTTTACTTCATTTCCTTTTATTTACTTGAATACAAGAGGGATTGCAGGAGGAAAATGTACACAAAATAGACATGAGGTTTTCACAGGCCCCCTCTAAACCGAAAAGCCAAAAAATATCTCACGGATGTTGGGTACACCTCTGCCTTGCAGGGAAAGAGAGATTGTGCATCTAGATCTAGATGGAACAAAGAAAGAAAGTCAGGTTGATCAGCCAGTGAGCTAGCAAGAAACTGGCAATTTCCAAATGAATAACAAAACACTAAAGTCATTATAAATAAACTCTACAAAAATGCAGTTGCTCTTTTCCCAGCACTCATACTTAACCCCAAGTGACTAAAGTGGAAGAAAGAGAAATGTCCTAAACTGATAAAGATAGACTTCCTAAAACAGCTGGCAGTCTGAGCTTAGCTCAGCACTGCCCCAGCTAAAATCCTATTTCTGCTCCCAGATAGACACAAGGTATTAGTTCATTTGCTGAAATAAAATTGACTCCACCCATTTTGGAAACAAGGTCTTTCCAGTGACTTTTGCTCCCAATTTCCATTCTCACACTGAAAGAAGTTTTACTCAATGTTGTTTCCAGATTAAATATTTCATTACAGTTTTATTCTACAAACATCTTGAATACAAATGAACAGCTGGATTAATAACGCTTTCCTTCCAGAAAAGACAGGACAGTATAGTAATACTTGGCTAATGAGTAAGTCTTTCACTACATTTTAACTCTTAGCTTTTACACAAGTTAACAGAAGAGTTTCTCTTCTCCCCTGCTCTTCTCCAACTTTTAAATCAAATTACAGCAAGTATTACTCATGTCTCACTTTCTATATTTCACACTTGTAGCTGGAAAAAGATAGGGAGAGAGAGGTGAGAGAGGTTGATCTAGTCATTTATTAATGTCAGGGAGCTTCAGGATATATCTATTCAGTGGGGGAGAAACATTGTTATTGCTCTCAGTAAATTGAGGCAGGTCCCAGAGTCTTGCAAACAAAAATTCTCCAGTTGTTCACATTTGCTAAACAAAGGTTCTCTGGTCAGCTGCCTGCCGACAGCCACTGAAAGACAGCAGCAAGAAACACTGTACATCTCTCGGGCACCCGCAGGGAAAGCAATGTGGCCCATAAGAAGGTTCACAGAATTTCCGAGTAGCAAACAAAAAGGCACAGAGAAATCGCTGGAAAGCACATATTGAAACAGGTGTCTGATTGTACAGTTATATACATATATTATTTATAAGGCAAAGCTGGCTGTAGCATCTCCAGCAGGCAAGATGGTGGTTTTTTCTTTTTTTTTTTTTCCATATTCTAAATATAGTTGACTTCAGAGTTTATTTTTAAAATTATGTCAAGCTTTGGAAGTTAGGCTTGAATATTCCTGTACATGGATACGTGCATTCAATGATTGTGAAAATGCAAATTAATCTATGATTATAACTAGAAATTAGTCTGAAAATAACTCTCAAAGCAAGGTAATACCTGCCAGACAGCACATTTCAATATCCGTTTTTGCAAGCACAGCAGCTACCTACTTCTGTGTTTGAAACTCAGGCCCTCTGCACAGTACTTTAACCATCACTTAAGAATTCTACATCAATGCCCTTATTGGAATCACAGCCACATTGTTAGCAGGTGGAAGTTTTCTCAAAGGCCACAGCCATAACAAGCCCGTAACATTACCAATTAATAAATGTGGAATTAGAAAGGTAATTTCTGTTATATCCTGGCTACCAGGAATCTGATAAAAACTCTCAGCAACTGTAGCACCCCATGAGAAGGTATGCAGGCGAATACCATGTTATTTTGTTCCTTTTGTTCTTTATCTTTCATCGTGCTTCACTTTTGTGTGCTAAATGTGGACAGATTCTTTGCACAGAAGTTCCCCACCCCTCACTTCTCCTTCACCCACCATGACACGCATCCCCACAGAGGACAGGTTACCTTCACTGTTCTTCTCCCCTCTGGGGCTGTTCACTCACAGGCAAAAGGGAAACTAAAAGTCTTCTCATCTCACTGACCGGCCATGGCAAAAGTATCAGAAATCCTGGCAGGCCTTTCTACCCATCCTGACAGTCAGCCAAAAGCAGAAGCAGCCAGGAAGCCACACGGTGGGTGGATGGACACAAGAAGAGCAAGGTCCTCTCCGTGCAGTGGAGCAGGTGCCTGGCCCTTACAGCTAAACATCCAGCAGGACACAGACACCTCCCAGCTAGGAGAGGGGGACTTTCCCCTCACTACTTGCCAAAAGCAAACAGTCATCCCAAAACCAATACGCTTATTTTAAGCCTTTAGATTTTTAAAATAATCTCATTGTCTTTCATAGAGGTGAAAAAGAGGCCTAACCAGTTTTGAACGTTTGCAAATGGCAACCAGTATGAAGTGTATAAAACCACAGTAAGTGTTGGCACCTTGGTGTAGTTGAATGAGAGGTTCTTTCACAATACTTAGGCATGGATTACAGTTTTCTTCATTGTACCACTTCATTAATGCAACCTTTCCCATGCCTTACCTGTCTGGGATAATAACAAGTGCTTCTTCAGAAGAGTACTGCAGAAATTAATATTGAAATGTATACAGCATCACAAACAGTAAGTGTAATGTCCCGTTAGCAGGACAGAAGCACACACTTGATGTGGTGCCCAAGTGTGTCTTCCCCGAGTGAAATTCTGGAGGAAGCTCAGCCTCAACAACCCTGAAGTGCAGAGCATTAGCTGGTGCTCAGCATCTCTCAGAGTATGAGCAAGACTGAGCAGTCCCAGCTCACGCTGACAGTCTGAGTGAAGATTTTCACATCTTATTCTCAAAGCTTTTCAAACCCTGATCCTAAGAGAGATCCTAGGAGACTTTCTAATTTTCATACTTCTCAAACGCAATTTAATTTAGTTGCCCCTCTTTCTCAAGTCAAATCAAAGACTCAGAGGGATTTGGGGAGAAATACAATCTTCTTTCATTAAAAGCAGGGTCTTATCACAGATCTTCATGATTTGTATTGTCCTGGCAATAGGGGAGATCATGTAACTGGGAGTGTTTATTTTCTATGAGGCAATTAAGGTTGAGAGATATGATTGTAATTCTATGTGCTTACTTGCAAAACTATGTACTCACTTACACCAGGGCTGGGCCTTGTCACTCTGGCACCAGTTGCCAAAGTTACTTGTGTGTGCACATATCAAGGGCTTTGCGAGGTCAGAGAGAGACCATTCAATTGAGACTTGATAAACCTTGTCAGTGTAAACAAAATTCTTATCAATTTGAGAGAAATATTGATTTTTATATCACATTTTGTCTTTTCCCAGCAAATCTACAAAGATGTAGCACAGAAAACTCATGATTACATTTTAACTGCTCTTCTCTGCAATTTAGAAAGATGTCCTCTTTTAAGTTTTTTTTTTCTCATGTTAAATAGTTATTCACCTGAATTCATACCCCTTTTTATCCTTATCGTGCTGGTCCCCCAGTTCTCAACACCCAAACAATTCCAGATTGTGTTGGAATCAATTCTTACTACTCAAGCTTACCAGGTATACTTTTTTCCACAGGTTAAGGAAATGCACCTCTCCTAGCCACTGACAAAATACTACAGCCTGTTTTAATATCTCCTGAGGAAAAAAAAAAAACAAACTTACAAGACAGAGAGAAGGTTGCCTGGACAAGGCTATGACTGGCAAGTAAGGACAGCTACGACTGCTGATTACAAAAATGCATTTTCTTTTGCGACTGGGGACAAGCCCTTCCAGTAAAATATGATTTCAATTAGCATTTACCATAGATCAGATAGACTGGTTCTTAACCTTCTCTGACACTAGAAAGAGCAGAGGATGAGCAAGTTAGTCATACGATACATGGGTACTCAGTTAATCATCTAACACAACCAGCCTCCTCAGGTAATCACCCAAGTACTGCTAATTATGAAAAGAATAGATTATACCACAAAAAACATATATTTAAACTTCTTTCCTGGGCAAGGTGATTTATTCTCTTTTCTTATCCCTCAAGCAAAGACTGAATGTAATAAACATCAGTATTTTCTTCCACCAGCTTGCTATTCTCAGCTACATCTAATCTTTCACACCTGTTCAGACTCTTTAACCTGTAAAGTTAAAAATCCTGCAGAATGATACCTCTCTTAATTAACTTCACTGCTTGTAACCAAAATCATAAAACTAGGAAGAATTTGGTATGAAAGTTGGTTCTTAATCACTTTCATTTATACTCCCTAAAATCTGATACAGCCTGACCCATTTCCTTCCCAGTCAGTGGCCAGTTCCTGCTTACCAGAGTTCTCCCAGTCTCCATAACCTGTACTTAAAGACCAGCCAGACGAAACTGACCGCAGTGAAGACTCTGGTGACAAGAAGAAACACAGCATGCTGAAGCATTTTTAGCCATAGTGCATTCTCCTTAGGACAGAGGACCTATACTATTGATGGATTAGTATGTCCTGAGTTCATCAGTGTCATTAAGCTCTCATTTAACATTACCTTCAACGTAAGAAGAGTACTTAACCCTGATCAACTGCAAGTTGTCCTCAAGCTCAAGTACCAGTATTGTCCTGTGGCATCAGAATGTCCATGGAATCTAAAAATCTTGCGTTACATCTTGCAATGTGTAACACGAAATGCTACATGTATATCAGCTTTGTTTGCCAGATTCTACAATAGCATCTCAGGGAATACTGAATTCAGATAAAAATATTAAATGTTATGTTCAAGGTAACTTATGGCTGATATCTAGAAGATTGATTAAAACTTCTGGATAAAGATTATGGGCAAAACTATCACTCACCTGGCACATTGGGACTTCCACCTTAAGGGTAAATTTTGAGGGCTAGCACAAGACTTCAAGATAAAACTCACAAGCCTGACTACCTCCTGCTACCTTGTCTTTTCACACAGTTAGCAACATATGTGTATACATGTAGGGATGTTCATATACTCCCAAAAAAGAATTTCAAAACACTTTATTGCACAAGCTTACCCCATTTTGAAAAAAAATGAATCCAGATGCAGCAGGTGTTAGTTATGTTGGTTAATGTGCCTCTGGAAGGCAGGATGCTGTGTGGTATAAGAACCCATAGGATGCAAAGACTAAATAGAAATGAGATTAGCAGGGTCTGTCTCTAGAGACAAATTATTCAGTCAAAATGATTATTCAAAAAGAGCAGTCTCTGACAAGGGAAAAAAAGATAGAATGAGGGTCATAGGGAGACAGTGTGCATTGTTCAAACATTGATAAACAAGCAGCACAGAAGGGGGTAGAGCTCAAGGTACCAGTCACAGCAGCTGAAATTACCTATTTATCGGATGCTGAGAATTACTGAGGTGAAAATCTACTGGGAGTGGACAAGGCATAAGAATGCAGAAAGACAAACAGACACATGTAGAAAACTCAGGAACCTCCTGACAGGGATGGAGCAATAACTGCCATCTCCAGACTTACAGGCAGTAGGAATGGAGCAGCACTCATCAGTCAGAACCCCTTTCTACTGATCAAATTAAGGTTTAACAGACTGGGAAGGGGGGTGGGGTGGGTAGGGCTTTAAAATTAAAGGGGATTACATAAGAATTGCTGTTCACTTCTTAAGATTACAAAGTTGGGGTTCCATTCTATTACAATGTCCTAAGTTTTCCAGCACACTGTTATCTACAAGTACTGGTGTGTAATTACGTGTTTCACAGTGACCCAGTTACAGGAAGCCATGACTAAATGCTCCTACTAAATTAGCCTCTTGTGTATTAGTCACTCTTTTCATACAGGAAAAATGGAGATTGACTCTTCTCTCATGTTTACACCCATTTTGAATCAATATAAGTCTAGCATCTCACTGCATCTATATGTGATCTACCTTTCCAAGTGGGAGAAGAGTCCAATATGCTGTTTCAATTAACTTTTCAAGATGCATATTTTCCTCCAAATATTAATGATATGCAGAACCCAAAAAATTACCTCATGATGTTTATAATGCTGTATTTCAAAAGAATGAATGACTTAACTAATGTAAGCATAAGAATGAACTTTGCCTATTTACCATTATGCAGTAAATGAAGGCAGGAGTATGAGGGAACTTTCATGTATATTTTTATGTACATTGCATTATAGGTGTGCATTGACCTTGACATTTCTGTAAATAATAAAACTTTTCTTATGACCACAGAGACGAAAGAAAAAAAAAAAAAAGGAACATCAATAAAATATTTTTCCTCCCTCCCCAGACCAATCTAATCCCAGTAAAGAGAGTAAGAGGAGCTGGGTGGAGAACCTTATTCAAATAGGTTAGCATATATACTACATAAGTTGACTAGTTGAGCAAGAAATCTCTCAAAGACCTTGAGTGCAAGTCTTTGTTTATTGAGAATAAGCAATCAATCAGTCGGAGCACACAACAAGACCTTGTTCAAACAATGGATAATGATGAGTGCCTCAGTCACACAACTGAAATTGAACAAGTAAGCCTGATATTACCAGCAAAAAAGGCAAAGTCAACAGCATAAAAGTCACAGAATAAGAGAGTTCGGGGAGGTCTCAAGCACAGGAATGTTAACATACGTTCAAATGGACAGAGGGCTTTCTTGAGATTTCTCTTAAACAAAATGTTTATTATTTAAAGCTATCAAAACTCGCCTTGGAAACTAGATTAAATAAATCCCCCACATTTGAAATCTCTATGACTTAAGGCCCACTTCTGTTAAATTAATTTTCATGAGATTAATAGCATCAAGATTATTTTTTCTTCCTGTATGTATTTGTTTATGTTTTCCAGATTTCATTTACAGCAATCGCTCCTGTTTATAAGCTTCATTGAAAGCAGGCCAAATGTGAACAACGGCACAGAAGAGAAACAGTCCACATCATTATGAAAAAAATTAATGGAAAATTTAGGGCAAAACAATAACTAATTATTCTGTGAAATACATCTCTTTCTCTTCCCAGCAGTTATTCAAATACATCTTTCTGTATTTCAAATGAAATTATAAGAACTCCCAAATTTTGCAGCCAGTAGATCCTGACAGTCTTCTGATTACTGGTGACAGATGAACTTGCACTATTTACACAGGAATGGGGGGGATGTCTGGTGAGAGAAGAGAGACCAGATATGCAGAATGATTCCACATCCTTGGGTTAATGAACAGTAACAAGATGAGAATGTCATTTGCTTCATCAACCTGCAAAGTATATTTGAAAACAGAACTTGGTTCAACATAAAATTTATGGGTCTGCTTTACTTGCTGCTAACTGCAAATCCTAGCACATGTAGTCTTCATTCTCCCACATTTTCCAGGAAGGTAGTGGAAATCTTCAGATTAGCAAAGCTATTTGTGTGAGAGAGTTTACAAGACCATAAGACCACGTCAGCTGTGGTGTAACACACTGATTGATAACCCAGGCTGTTACTGCTAACCATTTCTGCACTGAATTCCAACAGCCCATTCCTCAAACATTTAGCTGGTCATGTAAGTTCATTTT
Source organism: Harpia harpyja (assembly GCF_026419915.1). NCBI lineage: Eukaryota > Metazoa > Chordata > Aves > Accipitriformes > Accipitridae > Harpia > Harpia harpyja. The sequence goes on along the minus strand of NC_068940.1, from coordinate 94,528,038 downwards.
CCTTGAGCCCTTGCAGAACTTTTCTGTTCAAAATTTCTCTGTTATGTGGCTGCTGAAATTCATTCATTTATCTTATTTATGTAAAAAAGCGTCAGCCAAGAACTTAGTTGTTGCCAATGGAAATTTTTTGAAGAGAATCTAGTATGTCTTTCGGTTTTGATAAACCAAGCATTGCCGCAGCTACGCAAACTGAGGGCATTACATCTCCATAAATAAGTATCAGTCTTATTTATTTCCACATGCACAGGAGAGACAAATGCTGGAAATGGAAGTCTGAGGTATATTTCACAGTGGACAGAACCAGGATGCACTTCCTGCTCCTGTGCTGCACTTGGACAAGGGCCCTCCAAGCCCTCAGCCTCTGTTGTGGCTATGAAACATTCATTTTGCACAGGTAGAAAGGAACTAAAGTACACACTGACCACTGTATTCAACTGCTCCTTTTGCCCAAGAGGGAAAACACTGTGCTGAATTTTAAATGAAGTGAATTTGGTAGACTTCCAGAGTATGAACTGTTTGATGCCCTCTGCACCCCAGGGGCTGCAGAATGGCAACAGGGTTTTGGCTGTTTGAGATTTCAGGGGGTGAAGGGCAAAAGCAATGAAAACTGACTTTGTGCTTTGCTAATTTTCCTCCATTTAGAAAAAAAATGTATACACATAAGGAAGTTGCTGCTTATGATAAAGTCTAGGAAATTTCTTGTTAAATGTATACTGACCTTCAGTTATTTTCAAGCATTCTATAGATTGAAAGACAGATATATATGCATGCAAAAGGTTCCTATTCACTCAAGCACTAAGGATACACATCTTTTCCTAAGATACTTTTTTTTAAGGAGACTTTTTATTCTAAGCTTATTATTATTATTATTTTGGTGAGATACTGTCAACGTGATCCATAATCAACTCTCCAGGACTTTTCTACAATGATAGAGGAAAACTTTGGCTAAAATATTTTCAGTTTCAGCCCTCTCTTCTTCTAGCTGGTTATAGGGCTTCCCCAAAGGATTAGCATGACACACTCTAGCAAGCGGGTGACCTACAACATGGTAGATGAAAATTTGGCTAGATTCAAAGGGTAGTGGTCAACAGTTCAAAGTCTAAGTGGGGGCTAGTTAGGGGTGGTGTTCCTGAGGAGCCAATATGGGGCTGACACTATTTAATACCTTCATCAGTGAGCAGGGATGAAGGACTGGGAAGGCTCGTGGCTGATGCCAAGATGACGGGAAGAGTTTCCACCCTGGGGAGCAGCATTGCCATGCAGAGGAACTTCAGCAAGCCGGAGGGATGGACAGACAAGAAACACATGAAGTTCAGCAAAGACAAATGCCAAGTCCTGCCCTGGGGATGGAAGTGCCCCTTGCAGCAGTACAAGCTGGGGACGGACTGCCTGGCTCGTAGCTCTGCAAGAGGGGCCTGGGCAAGGTGTGCAGGATAACAGCATACAGTGCTGCGTTAGCAGAAGAACATGGCCAGAAAGACAAGGGGAGTACTGCTCCTACTCAGCACGTGTGAGGCTGCATCTGTGTCTAGTTTGGGGCTTACCAATAGATGAGATATATTTGCAAACTGGGAAGAGTCCAGAGAAAGGCTGTTTAGCTGGGGGCTGGAGCAGATGAAATCCAAGAAGAAGCTGGTAGAACATGTTTGTTCAGCCTGGAGAAGAGTATGGGGGAACCTAATTGCAGCCTTCTGCTACAGAAAGAGTTCTCATGAGGGTGGACCCAAACTCTTCTCTGAGGTGCTCAGCAAGAGGCAACAGTCACAACAAGTTGCAGCAAGACAAGCTCTAATTGGACATAATAGGAAAAAATTCAGACTGAGAGTGATTAAGCGCTGAAAGAGGTTGACCAGGGACATGGTGGAATCTCTGTCTTGGGACATTTTAGAAACATGACTGGACAAGGTCCTGAGTTACCTGATTTAAATCTGAAGTTATTCTCAATTTGGGTTGGACTAGTTGACTTCTGGAGGCTTCTTCCAACTTGTCTCTTTGACACAAACTCATCCTTATCGGAACAGCCATCTCAAAAGAATCGAGATGGACTGTGGTCCCTCTGTCATGTCAAATGAAAGCACAGGAGCTGGTTGCCTTCAGGAGACCAGGTGCAGCAGCAGCATGCAGCAACACTTTTGGAGGTTCAGCTGGGCTAGTGCACTTCCATACATCCACTCTCTGCTGCAGTATCTGAAAAGCACTGAACATTGTTGGAGTTTGTGTAGAGCCCAGAAGAGTCTATTATGCGTAGAGGAGAAGAGAGTCATGACAGTAAAATAGTTTGCCCGGGAGGTAACCTGACCTGCTGTCACAAGCTTCGTTCGATAAACTCACTGAATCTCTCTGAGAAGCCACAATGAGACAGTCTTCACATTTACTCAGAGTGCAACCCAGTGGGGTCCAGGTCCTTTGGACAGCTTTATAAAATAAATATTTATTAATTTGAGTTACTATAATAGTGTAAGTGTTTACTGTCTGTGAGAATTGCTTCCTTTTGGTCTCCTCCCTGCAATTTTCTACAGCTGGAAGTTGCTCTTTCCTTCACGTTGCCTGACTGCCCTCTGAACTCCCCCTCACCTCTCTCCATCCTTCCTGTACAACTGGCATTACACTCTAATCTCAGTTCACTTTTCCACTCTGCTACTACTTCATCCACTCCCTCCTCAGTACGGCCAGCCTGGGAGAACACTCACTTGCCGTTTTTATGGATTTCACATGTCGTCTGTCATTCCTATCATTCCTGCTACCACTTTCTGCATTGTCCTGCTTTGTCTGTTTGGATGTTGTGTCAGACCAGGTGCTTGGATACTCATGGGAATGGGTGTGGTGAATAACATTTATAGCTTATGGTAACGGGAACTTCATAACAGCACTCTGAGTATCTGGGGTTAGGTGAGTGCAAACTCTGCAGGAATTCACAGGACCAGGCAAGAATCCAGGAAGGAGTAAAAGTAGGGAGATGTATTTGTATTTCCAAACAAGCTGTCCTTTCTTTGAGTCTGACCACTGCAGTCCCTCCTCTGGTGCACGGCAGCACCAAACAGCAGTGGTGCACGTTGGCTTGCAGAGGATTGAAGAAAGCCGTCCCTTCTGCAAGCTGCAGCAGGACAGACACTGACACATGAGGGTTTTCTCATCTTTCCCCTACTGTATGCTCCTCTAACACACAATCAAATGTTACTGTCTTTGGGGATTTTGTTATGTTTTTTAAGGAAAAAGAAAGAAACTGTAGCTGATTACTCAACACTAAATTTGTGGAATTGCCTCTTTCTTAACCAAAAGATAAATCAAGCAGTTCTGTGAGTGCCCAGATTAATGCAGCCTGGTGGATTAGAGCACCATAGCTGTGACTGACATTGTGTTTTGGGGTAGGCAAGAGTTGCAGCTGAAGCTTTCTCCATGATGGAGACATTCAGAAATTTTCTCTTTTGATTTTCCTAGTGTCCCATGAGGAGTGAGGTTATCTTGTGATGTGCCAAGGCACAACTTCGGTCTGTCTCTTTCCTCTCCCTTCCCGCTTAGTTTCACAAAACCTGTAGAAAATTATTTGGTTTTGACAATTTTACTCTCTGGCCAAACTCAGGTGAGATCAGCTACCTCTTCAAGCACTGATGTAGGAGTACACCCCGATATAAGTGCATGAGGTGTACACATACACACACACAGAGGATGAGTACATAAGCCTCATCTTCTTAGGAAATCTGGCTAAACAAATGAAAGCAAAGAGATGGAACAGAGAGGTATATTTAGTAGTCAAACAGGGTTTTTGTTTGGTCTTTTTTTGAATAAACAAATAGATTTAGGACACTCTATTCTACTTGCTTTTGGGCAGCAGGACATTTTCAACACTCATACCTTTACTCATTTTTTTCTACCACTCCACAGCATATGTAGGTAGCTACCAAAGCTCAGGCATTTCCCATTTCAAGTCCAGGTTTCCAATGAAGATGGCAATATATAAATGTAATAATTTAAACTGCTTTATACATCCCATTAATGTAATCGATTGTAACTTGTGCCTATCAGTCTGTCAGTTGTTACAATCACAGCAACTTTTGAACAATAAACCTCTAAAAACATCCATCTTGTAGGTTTTGAAATAAATACAACAGGATGTTAATGAACTCCAGGAAAAAAACCATGCTCGTAACTCCTACACACGTTCACAGTTGTATTTTTAGGTTATATATAATAGACAGCAATCTTTGTTTGGAAGCCAACACACACTTCCCCAGTGAACTGCAGGATACACATAAATAATCAGGGCTGGAAAAAGGTCATCACACGGCTAGAACTGGGGTTAGCAACAGCACCGTGCAAACCAATTGCTCAGAAAGCCTTAAGCAAAGCAAATCAAACTGCATGCGACGTGACTGACTCCTGAAAGCTGAAAAGACTTAATCTTAGGGATGAGCCAACCTTGAACCTTATCATTCAACAAATTTTATTAAGAATCGACAAGTAGTGAGAGAAGTTACACGGTTAAGCTATAGCTCAAGGGAATAAGAGTGCAAAAACAAGCTGAGGAGCATTTAATAAGGTCCAAGGACCACCAGCTGAGCTCGCAAGAATCAATAATTAAGAGCTTGGTCCCAAGGTCTCCTTATTGCTGCAGTAGAAAACATATTAATAGTATATATTGACTTGCAATTAGGGATTCCTGAAAATGTTTCCCTTTTAACTTTTGCAACATAAAATGCAGTTAACAGCAGAAAAATAATATATTGACAAACTGTGTCTGTTTTCTATCAGAAAAAAATAGATTTCATCAAGAGCTACTTGTCTGAAAGCTCAATTTTTGTATCTGAAAATTGAGTTATTTTCATTTCAATGCACTTAGGCACTATCTTGTGGTCATGTCATGAACTCATCTGCTTCATTGGGCCAGAATCCCTAGACAGATTTGCCTGCACTGTACCTTATGCCCAGGGACTCCCATGCCGCAAGCAAGAGAATCTCTGCCTGAAAGTGGGAATTGTCTCATGGAAGACACGGGTATTTCCACAACGAATGAACCCCTCACAGCAGCTCACAAATTGTGCATAGAGTATATAGCATGCTAAGAGTCACTGCTTGTCAGGAGGAAAGGTGGCAGAGGAGAAAGCTGGAGATTCAGTGTTACACACTTTGCAACTGAATTGTTGTATGCTTTAAACACAGCTTCACAACACTAATTAGGAAGATAAGCCCCATGATTTCCTGATAGATTCCTAAATATCTTAGAAAATCCCTCAGGGAGAACTGTAAAATGCAGGAACTCCACAACTGAACTGTAACTAAACAGACTGAGTTTTGAATCTCACTCCAATCTGTCCACAAAGTCTGCTTTCTATCTGAAATTTTTGTATGTTCCATATCAAGGAAATATATGTGCTTGCTTGTTTGTTTTTCTTTTCTCTCAAAAGTTTCCTGTAAACCAGATAAGGCATCTTGCTTTGAATTCTGAAGGCATTTTAAATTAATACTGCATACTTAATCTTGTCTTAACATGCTTTTTGGTTTGTTTTTTTCATTTGGTCTGGGAGCTATATGTGATGGGATGCAGCAGTTGTACAATCATACTGATTAACTGACGCTCACTGTTACAGGAATGTTATGAAACTTAGTTAATTGAAGTTTGTAAAAAGTTCTTCAGAATCTTAAATGAAAGCTGTATCAGTTTAAGTAAGAAAAAGTTATAAGGAGTAGAAAATGGAAGAACATCTGATGAAATGATGTATAGGAAAACTACAAAACAGAGGATCTGTGCAAATCTTAGCTAGATGAACACCCATTTGTAGCTCCTTCAACAGAATTAGAGTGGTTGAATACCATGTGCTGGAGCCTGATCTCGTTTACCTCAACAGCACTGATGGGAGCTGAGTTACTCCTGATTTACACCAACATAAACAAGACCAGAATCAAGCCATGCAAGAGCCCTAGGCGTAAGCTTAGAATGAGAAGAAAAGGAAAGAGCTCCACACTAGACAAACCCACCAGCCCAGGGGCATTCCTAGTCTGAACTACATGCTATATGACAATTACCAGTCCTCTGGCAAAACTGCCGCTTGTTATGTATGAATCCTTACAATCATGAAGAAGAACATTTCTCTTCCACAGAGGATATATAGTCAGTGTTTGGGGAGGGGCAACATCTAGTCATGGTCAGAAAAAAAGATCTGGTAAAAACAATTCCTCCTTCCTCATTAATCAGATTCATTTCCTGTATACCTGAATTAAATCTGCTTATTTTATTGACAAAAGAGCCTTTTTTTATTAGTTACCTGCAAGCTGGCTGTTCTTTTGAGCCAAATCTGAAGCACATAGTGAATCTTTTCTTACATCCCCAGCAATGTTCTTGGTGAAGCTTCACTTGCAGCCCACACAGCAGCTGTAGGAGTTGTGATGGAATTACAGCACAGCTGGATGTGAAGAACATGATTGCACTTTAAGGTGCACTTGCAGCTTTTTAATAAAAATTCAGTCTGCACATGTCTGATGGAAAGGTCACTCAGAAATAGACACGTATGCTGGCAACGTACCTTCTAGGGTAACTTCAAAGTATATTCAGTGTCATGCAGGACAGAAGCCATTGAGGAGCTGTGAAGAACAGTAAACCCAAATGGGGAATGTTTGCAAGGAGGCTTACAGCCCACACAGGTCCAGCTGGTTCCAGGACTGTTTTTTCACACAGATCCAATCTTAGCATTTAATCTGCAATTTTCAAGTGAGTATTCACTTAGTTCTTACCACCTGTAGCAACTACCTGCTTTCACATTACAACATTGCAGAGAGACCGAGTCCCTGTACAGTTATTCTTGCCTTACACTCCAGAATTCCATTTTGGGGCTGAGACTACATTGCATACTACAAACATATCCACAATGACTTGTCCAAAAAGGTCACCAGAAGTCTGGGGAAAAGCCAAGTATTAAAGTCAGATCTGCAAAGATCTGTTCAAGTATCCATATTACAGGACCATTATTCTTCTTCAAAGACTGCCAGAACATTGCGACTGTATTTCAGATGCCTGACAACTGTTGTATAAGAAGATATAATACTGCCCTCTGCAACACATTTGTTCCATCGATATCTGTGTGTGGCAGAGAAAAATTTTTACTAATTCTGCCCACTGTACCTGCAACACTGACTTAGATTCCTCTGCCAGCAAAGTAACCAGCCAGGGAGGAATTCTTGAACAACAAGGGAGTGCCAGGAGCAGAGACTAAGATCAAGGCAGGATTCCCTACTTGCTGTAATTTTATTTTCTCTAAATTAAAAGGAAATAATTTTTTTCCTTTATCTCTCCTCTTTTTTTTTATTTTCTAATGCAGTAATTTAAGGTGTGGTGCATTAGACACTAACCTAAAAGCCCCTGAAACAGAGATGGAATAATCAACACACAAGCGGTCCCAAAACCGAGCAGAATATCTGGAGAAAGGATCTCCATATTATTCCCCTTGAGTTACAAAGTAAGGTTTCCAATCCTTTCAGCATTTGGGTATTCTTGTTTCTTTTTTCCTAAAACCTCCCCAGTTTGTCATTAACCTTACTGAACTGTGAATACAACTGAATACAATATTCTTGAAACGAAAATACAAATGCCAGATACAGGGTCTATTCTCCTGCTTACATGAAGTCCATGTTAGTCCTGTTTGCCAAGGAGTTATCCTAGAAGTTGATATCCAGTTTACCATCAGCCAGAATCTCCCTTAGTTGTCATCAGAATGACTGTTTCTGGGACAATCTCTCCTCCAGTACCTTTGGCTTCTATTCTTTCTTCCAAGATAAAGTTGCCTGTTTCCAACTTTTTGAGATCTGTAGGTATTGTTTCTGTTCCTTACTTAGCATTTTCCCAGTCTTTGAGCTAACCGCAAACATTATTTGTGATAATTTAATTTTTTCTTTCAGAATACGTAAAAAAACATAAACATAATGGGGCAAGAATTAATCCCTGCACGAGCCCAATACTAGCGTCTTTGCCTGGTAAGAATTTCTCACAGTTATAATTTGAAACATAGTATACAAGCATAATAATTTTGTACCTTTGTCCTTTCTTCGTCAAAATGTCACTTGGTACTAAGCAACACTCACTGCAGAAATCTATCAATCAAAATTGTAATCCTATTATAAACAGAAATGATTTTGAGTGGATTTCCAGGCTGTCAATCCATGTCAACTACATTAATTGCACTATTTCCCCTGTTTGTTTGTTAACTGATGCACTCTGACAAATTCATCTGGTATTGAATTCAGGCATTAAGTAACCTAGATTTCTAAACACTGAGGAATGGTACTTAAATATAATTTTAAAATATTTTACATCTTGCAGTGCTTTGAAACTCTCCCAGTAGACTAAAACACATCACTGTTAATGATGGAGAAACCTCCTCAGCCTCATCTTTTTAAAATCTCAGATATATATCATGAGTTCATAAAAACCAAACTCAGTAACTACTCTTCCTCAGCATCTCCCAAATTACTAAGGAAATTGAAAGTATTTTCAACTGTGAGGTGATATGAATTCATTAACCCACTTTTTCACCCCTGTGGACAAATAAATATATTTTTTTCTCTACTGTGCCACTTTTCTGTCATTGGTAACTGTACCATCTCACCAGTAATAGACCAACAATATTTTTTAGGATTCTTTTTGTTACATGAGTGAAAAGCTTTCTTGCGGTCCTTAAATGTGCCAGCCACTGATTTTTCCTTTTCTGACTTTTGCCTCCCTCTTCCATTTTCTATAACTTTATATATCTACTTAGTATTCATTGATATCAGCTTCTTCTTTAGTAAATATTACTCTTTTTAAAGCTGTATAGCTACTTTCATGCTCTTCTCTACACCATGTGGGTTTTTTGTTTGTTTTTAAGATACAATCTTCTTTCTAAGCTGTAGAAATGGCTTTTGGGGGCTCTCATAGAGTTTTCTTAAATCCCTCAGTTCTCTTCTTCATTAGCTGATTAGTGGCCCTTTTTACACATGATGAATATGCATAAATGCATGTCACTCTATATGTTCCTACTTATTTAACATGCATATCTAAATACAGTAGTAAAATTTTATTCTTTTCTCATACAATAAATGCAACTGTCTCAATCACATCAACTTTAAAAAAAAACACTGATTATGAGATATCATCATTTCCTCTTTAATTTTTAGAGTTGGGTCTAATATAAGATTTCTCTATTGTGGGTACAATATCTTTTGGCTTGGAAATTGCAATTTAAAAGTTTTTTTGAAAATCCAGAGATTTTACTTTTATATTATGGTATTTCCAACACATTGCTCTCACTAAAGTCTGCCAGGATAACACAATGTCTTTTCCTTTATTAAAAAGTACTCATTAGGGACAGTACTTTGGGGGGTTTTTTGTTGCTACAACAGTAGATGACAACTAAATTCTTTGTTATGTTTTTCTCCTTTAAGACCCTGACCAGCAAACACCTAAAATCACTAGCTTCAAATTGTCTGTCGTTTGGAGACTTCCTTTGACATATAACACTAATCCTTGGGGGGTTTTGCTTAACCTGTCCTTCCTTGATTTTAATAATAAATTTTAACCCTTTCCATCATGCTTATTTTCATCTCATGTATAATGAGACGGAAAACATCTGAAGTCTGTTGCTTCTTCTCACGACAGAAGGTGGGACAACATTGCACAAACACGCCCTCACACTTGTTCAGTACATTTGTGCTCATCACCTTCTGTCTCCTCCTGTGTACAATGGTACCTGCTTCTCCTGCCTGGGGTGATTAATAGCCAACTACTTTCATCCTGGTTTTCACTTTCTTTGGCTCCTCAGCAGCCAGATGCCCTCTTCATAGATCTGGAGAAGTGCTGCCACTCACAGTAAGCTCTCCAAGAACTCTTTAGCCTTCTCTGATATGCCACACTACCTTACTCATCCTTTCATTTAACTTCCCTGCTCTTTATCTGCTAGACCCATGTACTGCTGTATTTGAACCAAGGTGGTAGCAAAAAAGGGACAGATTTGTATCTTACTCCCTTCCAATTTGCCACAATCCTCATACTTTCCACCTTTTGCTCCTCGTTTGTGGAGTTCTGTTTTGGTGAAGCCAGTTTTTATCAGCACAAATATTCAGAGAAGGCTAGACGTCTTCCTTACATATCTTGCTTACTGTTCACAACAATCTTTCTTTGTATCTAAGAGTGAAATAACGTGGCTCTGATGATTACACTTGCACAGCTGTAAATCTATTTGTTTAAATGGAGTTATTCCTGACATTACACAAACGTCAGAGCAGTAAGCCCCATAATTTCAGAGCATAGCACCTCACTTTAGCTAAAATAGGGGTTTATTATTATTTTGTAAAAATAAGATGCTTTCATTCTGACCTAGATAAGAATCTCTTTCCCCTCCATCCTTAAGACAACTATGAAAATGAGATTGTAAATCTCCTATGGAGAAAAGACTTGGACAAATCAATAATTTATGTTATGATTTTGAGAGACTTTCACCTTGAGGAAGTGCCAGCACTATCGTAATTCTGTAGATCTTATTTGAAAATGTTTTCCATTACTAATCGGGAGAAACATTTTTTTTCTTATTATTTATACAAGGCTGCTTTGATTTCCAGTGTGTGACACTTCAGAATGAAAATGGTGTCTGCATTAATTAAAAACAAAGATGAGGACTCTTACTTTCCTCCCCCCTCACTTAAAATCCAAGTAAAACGCTGGCAGGCAATACTCAGCATGTAGTGCTCTACTTCCAACCATGAACCCCTTTTATAGATTTCTGTCATTTTAGCTGCTCATGTCTAAAATCACTGGTTATAACAGCGAGTTGGAAAGAAAAATGAGCAGACAGTTAAGAGCAAAACGGGGGATAGGTATGCGTGGCAATTAAATAAGCCTTCTACAAATCTCAGGCAGAGAGCATGTCAGTCATACAGCTCCTAAACAAGACCCTGGCAGTGCAAGGTTCATGCTGAGGCCTTTGGGGGAGAAAAACTTACGAGTTTATGCCCAACCATCTTTCTTTTGACCTCCAGAGCTTTGTCAAGTGCAGACTACCATGTCAACAACTCACTTTCTCAAATCTCCCATTGTTTCAAGAAATCTTCATTGTGACTTGTAGCAGCATGTTTGAACTGCTTGCTTGCTTCCTTCCACAGGATCTCTTAAGAGATTAGATAAGATTATTAATGGTCACCCATTCTTGCCCATTGCACCATAAGTCAAAACCACTCACTCAAAGCGAGGTAGCACGCCTAGGTATGCCCACATAAAGTACATATACAAGATCTCCTGGAATGACATAACCAACAGCAGGGCTGGGACAAGTCTCCTGGTAGAAGTTCTACATTTCCACCTTGGCCACTGCAGGCAGCTGTGACATTTCTGAACCCTACCTAGAGACAGCAGATGACCTTCAGGCCTTCTGGAATTTGTAGAAATTGTGTCTGACTTCTGTATGCCAAGTAAAATTATTGCCTTACGTCCTTATAGCAAACCAAATCTAAGACGTGCCAAAGGGCTAAGAAATCTGGGATAATAGGAAATATGGGAAAAAAAAAACAAGGGAAGAGTTCTTTGGGCTGGGATTTTCAGTGTTAACACCAACTTTCAGCTCCAGTGGACTTAGCCTTTGTTTAAAATGAAGCACCACGCCACATAATTTTTACAGATTTGTGGGATGAAATTACTTGCTTTGTGCAGACATTTGCCTATCATTTCAAACACCTTTTCTCCCAATTCACTGTTACCACCGTGAAAAAAATGGAAATATTCATCTATTTTGGTTCACAATCTGAAGAAATAAGCCCATGCTTTATTCAAAGTGAAAAAAAAAAACCCACCCCCATTTAACTTTCCCAAACTTCCCAAGTCTTGATAAAGCTTTATGTTGCAGTCTTAGATTCCTAACATAACAGGACATCACATCAAGCAGGGCGCAAATCTAAAACAAACTCCAGAAACACAACTTTTCATCAAAACAGAAAGCATGCTTTTATTTAAATACTCTCTTTTTCATGCACAACTAAAAACAACATAAGTAATGAATGAACAAATAGGATGACAAAGAACTTCATGGTCCCTGGTCAATTTAAGATTATTTAACCCTTATCTCAAGGTGAAAAATAATAACTATTGGGTTTTTAATAACATCAAAAATTGATCAAAACTCCCAGTACACATCAAGAATTATACTGGGAAAGGAAACCCTACAACCTCTAAAGATTCAGATGTATAGACTGGAAACTATATAGCTCCGACTCCCTCCTAACTCCTAGTCTCACTTACTCCCTCCCCTTTCTCATATTAGTTTTTTTCCTTTTTCCTTACCTCCCCTTGCCCCTACAAAGCAGCTCAGATATCCACATATTTATACAGCGTTCATGGCAGCAACTCTGTGACTAAGACAAACTGATGAATATGTAACATGATCTTAAAAAATGCATGTGAATTATGCAAAGGCATCAACTTAATGAGTATTTTCATTTTGTCCTTTTATTGCATTGAGGGGTCAGTTTATCTAACAAAGAGCGTCAGAATAAATCACTTGTATTCTGAAACCTAGGTAATCCATCTGGATAAACAAGGAGAATTATTTGAAATTAATCAAAGGACTGGAATTCGTCTACCATAGGATGAGATGGGATGTGCTGTTTAAAATGTCAGGGCATCCAGGACATTTTGGTATGCCAGCAGAGGTCTTCAAAATGTGATGTAAGAAGTGAGCTTCCATCCTAGCAGTCAGCAAACAGAAACTTTTTAAGAATCTTCACTGCCTTTAGAAGATTGTCGTAACAATTATTCATTTTGATTTCTGGAATTGAAGGGATGATGTGACTACTTTGCAGAATGTAAAAACAAAAAATTTGCCATCATTTATCATGCCTTTGTTATTTCACCTACTGGCTCATTATCATAAAAGTGATTTTAGTGCAGACTCTTTAAGGGTGACAGAGAAGTGCTTTTATTTGTGCAGTGGTGCATGATGAGTATTCAGATAGGAAACTACAGGTGTATTAGAAATACTTATTCAGAAATCTCACAGATTGTTGCATTTGGGTATTGCCTATGAAGCGCAACTGTTAACTTAAAAAAAAAAAAACAACGCAAGAAGTAACTATATCCATTTCCAGTCAGTCTGGCAAGATGGACAATACCATGTAAGTTGGGCAGATATCTCAAAACTTCAGCATTTGCAAACGTTAGGATTCAGAAGCAATACTCAGTGTAAAATCCGACATAAATTACATTTGCATGAAAGTCTTCAAATAATTTTGAAGTGACACATTCCTAATAATTTCCAGCCATGTTTGTTTGGAAACAATTAAACAAAACTGGTTAAAAAAATTAATCTGTTGGTGCATTTTCTCCATCTCTTCCAACTAGTAATTCAATTCCAGAAGTTTCACTGCTGTTTTTATAATGTATGCTTTTTTTTTTCACCTGGGTCATTTCTTACACATGTGAAAGTTCTATCTCACTTTTTGCCTTCAACAGTTTGAAAACTTTAGAGAAATCATTAATATTAAGAAGAATGCAAAAGACGATAGTTTTCTCATCTTGTCTTTGTTTCTCTTTTCCTTTGGGCCACATAAGTATGTTCAAGTCAGCAGAGACAGCATTGCTCTTTAAAAAAAACTGCTGATTTAATATTTAGTAGGTGATGGATTCCACCTCAACAATCAGACTCAGGAATAAAAATAGTCTGAATCCCACTCAGTGCCATGTACAAATCCATAGATAGAAACCCAAAGTATTGTACAGCACAACACTTCCTGCACAGTAAGCTCGAGACAAGCTGCTGTGATTCCCTATATATACACATATATTCTGAGCTGATGCCTGTCAAACCAGCCCCTGGTTAAGTGGCAGGCATAACATAGCTTCCTTTCCCTAGAGGTAACTGTCCTCATTACTGAAGCGAATGAACCCCTAGGTGTAAAACAGAATCTTCTTTAAAATATTCATCATATGACAGCTGATATTTCAGCCATATTTGGCTGGAATGCTACATTTTGGGGAATGTAGGACTCCATAGTTAATTAACCTAGTATTTTGCTCACCATCTAATTTTTTTTTATCATAACTCGTTAAACATTTATGTTAGTATATAACTTGTTACTCTCCTATTCAAGGCTCAGCAAGATGTGCAGACAAGGGTTTCTCTACTGCAGCAATGTCCATGAAAACCTCTGGACTAGCAAGGCTGAAACTTTCCACTTTCACTCAGCCAGAAAACACCAACTTCTCCAAGGTTAGTCACATCATCCAGCATGGTTCTGTTTCCTTCACACTTCTCAGAATCAACACTGCAGGCTGTGAAAACCTCCCTCTGCCAGCAGGTCTCAGGAAGACCATAGACAGGCAGGGGGAAATAAAACAGGGGCTAGAATACTGCACCAGAAATCAGAACAAAGCAGCTATGCAGGGAGAGAAAGAGAGAGAAATACAGCTGTGTGTTATTCAGCCCAAACATTTCCATCCTCAAACATCAAATGATCCTTTTCTTTTTGCCTCTGTATTCTTACTTCTTTCTTAGAAAAACACTCCCATTTTCCCTGCCCCCTCCTCCAATTTGTTTCCCTACCTGTTCTAAATTACAGCCGCAAACTCCAATAGGTCCTACTCCACCTGCCTTTCCACTGTACCCCCTCCCAGCACAAGTACCTGCTGCCTTTCCCAACCCTTCCCAGTCCTGGTTTCTCGCATGGCACATAAGACAAGTACACAAATAAGCCCCACCAGTGCAGAAGGGAGGGTGTCACTGACAGGCAAGGCTGTGCAGGATGTTTACACAGCACTTGCTCACACTCTGCCAGCCTTCCTGACACCAACACAGCATTCCAGCATGCTGGTATTATTTTTAAGTGATTCCTCACATGATTGGGGCTCGCTCTCCGTTCCCACATGCTACTCAAACACTGGTGGCAAAAAATCCATCCTTACTCTCATCAGGACTTGTTTGTCATCAGAATCCTCCTTTAGTTTTAGTCATTTGCTTAGTTTTAATCTACTGATCTCATTATGCTGGTCTAATTAAAATCATTTGCTGACTAATATTGTCAGTAATGTTACAGTTGGCTAAATTAACACTGGCTTAACCTTAGTTTTTTTATCAGCTTAACTATGCAGCACTGATTGATGAGCATTTAAAAGCAGGAATTCCTTTCTTCAGGTCAGAGGCATAAAAGGAAGAGCTGAAGATTTGAATGTGATACATCAACAAGTATTACCAAAGAAAGTCTGATATAATCGAGCAGAAGGCAAACCAAACGCACCTCTCCACAACCTCCCTGCAAGCTAGGTCATAACAACAAACATGCATTTGGCCCAGCCTGTTAAAACAGCAGGAGCAGAGCTTAATATCTTGCTCTAAAATTGCTGTTATAAGCAACATATCTTGTTGTCTGACTCTTATTTACTTTTTTGGCATAAATTCAGTATTTCTAGACCACAGGTATTCCTACAGACAAAAATTAATTGCAATATTCATCACCATATATGTCTAAATGATAGGGATGTTGGAGTGTTTTACAGTGAAAACACATCCAATTTTAATGAAGTTCAAAAGAAGAAATGTTTATTTATGGATTAAAGTACACAAAGATCTGCTGCTCACACTTTCTGAAATACTGACAGCTTTTTCTTTTTTTTTTAAGAGAGAGAGAAAGTGCAAGGGAAGGAAAGACTTCACATCTCGTACGTAGTTATGGTGAGTGGATCAATGTTCCCAGCAGACAGGCAGAAAGCTCCTGGGTCTTTTGACACTAGTTGAGAATAGATGATATACAACTGAAGTATGAAGGCAAAGTTGCCTCTAAGAGGTTGCCTCTGGTGAAAGGGTGGAGATGTTGTGCTGATAGCCCATCACAGCTGCAGGGGGATGTCTCAACATGTCTTGGGAAAGACTGCATATTTCTCTGTTTGGGGCTCAGCTCTGCTACTGTTCAAATTCAGTGACATCTTCTTAACACTCCTAAAGTTATTCTGCAGAAAAGAGGTGGAATCCAAATTAGAAGAGTATCCTGGAGAAATTTATTTTCTATTTATTAAGTTCTTAAGAGAAAAGAGCATAATTAGATATCCAAAATCAGACCCTCTACTGAAGACCTAAATAAAAACAACTTTAAGAGAAGATGTGAAGGCCTCAGAGTGGCATGTAAATATAAGAGAACTATGAAAAAAAATTCAATATAGAGAAAAATACAGCTCTTGGGTAAAATTCCTAGAACACTCTTCCCCACTTTAGGACTTTGCAACCACTGCCTATTGAAGGAGAGCTGCTGCTGGTGGTCTTCAGAATGATCCATTAACTGATGGTGCGCAGAAATATTACTAGAGGGAATATCGGCCTCCCTGAAATACAGATTCAGCCTGCTTGGAGTCAGATGTTGGGAAAGAAAATGCTAACATCACTAGAAAACTGTGGCTGTGCATGGCCTTGACAGTAGTCCACTGGATCAACAAGAATCCAGGTTTGCACAGGCTCCAGCAAGTTAACTAACACAAGAAATCCTGACTGTTTTAAGAAAAAAAAAAAAAAAGTTTTTCTTGGATTTCTCTGTTCAGGCTGGCTGTCTGGATAATTCATTTTTGGGAGGGGCATAAAGGAGAAAAAGAAAATACAATAGGCAGGTAATCCTTACTGCTCTGAGAACCACTGCTAACACCGACCTGCTGTCAGATGATCCAAAGACAAGAAAAGATACAATCTGTTGCCATTATTACAGTCCAAATCCTCTATGGATTCAGCCATAGGAAAACAATAAGTCCAGAGTTACACCTTAGTGTACACCACATGGACAAAGAAAGAAAAAAAAGGACAAATAATTTTTGCTAAGCCAGCTAACAGCATGCTGCTTCAATACTCTGCCTCAGGCCATGCAGCCTCAGCTGCACCATCTGCCCTGGAAAGACTCCAGAGAGAAAGCAGCAGCTGAGAGTGCAACAAGTCGAGGATCCAGTATAACCATGACTGTTCTGTGCTATGACTTCACCTGAAATCTCACCTCCCCAGATCCTATTTCTTGTTCTCAGACACCTACTTTGTATAATTGTTATTTTTGATGTGTCCTCCTCTATTCAGCTGTCTTAATTACTTATTTCCCTGTAAGTACTGGTTTCATATGCCTTTCCAGTGTGTAACCTTCTCCCTGAATTCACAAGGGACAGCAAGCATCCTGGGTAACAGGCACAGTGAAATGTCACTTACGATGGAGGTATTAGGCACCAGGAATAAAACACAAGATCAGATTTTTGCAAGAGCAGTAAAACCTTCCAAAATCTTGGTGACATCAATTATTGGAGACAGAGGTAAAATGCTTTTTCATATATTCAGCAGCAAAATTCCCATTGACTTCAACACTGCAGGATATGTCCCTGTGCGCTGAAACAAATCATCTGTATATGAATGCAGACAGGAAGAAGTGGCCTCCAGCAAAGCAATTTTTTATCTTTTGGTTCTGAGGAGTAATAGTAAAAAAGTCTCTCCCTTCAATCTGTATCTCAGTGAAGTCACCCACAAAGAGATGTAACATTCTGGATCACACTCTTTTGTTTTCCTTTCCTTGACATCTTACCATGCTTCCCATTTTGTTTATACATTTCCTTTTTATTCTTGACATGCAAAAGTGACTGACTTCATATGAGGCCATAATGCAAAGACATTTGTGGTTTCTGAGGGTCGTGATGTAAGGAATAAAATCCAATGGTCTCCTACAGGGAAGAAATAAGAAGGCAGTACAAATCATCTGCAGACATCGGTGTGAAAACCTCCATTTTGGCTAACAGATCAGGAAGCAGACTGGGGATACTTAGGTTGTAAAGTGCAAGTCTACAGATTCAGCTGGAGAACGTGACTGTCTTGATGGCAGTGCAACAAGACACACACCCTTTGCAACTCTCGTTCACAGGAGAGAAAGAATAAGAAAGACCAACTCGTGAGCTGCGCTGCCTCAACCTGCAGAGCGGAGGAGCAGCTGCTGTCCCCTGGTTACACGCCTGTACACCCCGAGTCCCTTTCTGCCAACTGCAGAGGCAGCCCTTCCCATGGGGCTTCTCCTCATCAGGCCAGAAGACACTCCTGGCAGTGCAGAGACCGTTCTCCTAAAAACCCTCCATGCTCCTGCAGCTGTACACAGGTCCACGTGACAGGGACGGATCCCTCCTATTGAGTGTATGCAACGACTGAAATATTTTGCTACTGTCTTCAGGACATCAATGTCAAACCTTACTTTGTCTTTAGCAGGAGCAGGGCAGGAACTTTTCATGGCGTCAGATGAGTTGCTGAATGGAAAATGCACACTACCTGGAAACTGTCTTCAAAACTCATTTTAAAGAATTACTTTGGAAAAATCTGCCATCATTTTCATCTTTACAGATGGATTAAAAAAGACACCTGCAAATAATTTAGAAAGCTGCCTTTGTTTTTTTCACATGCATACAAATTATTTTCTGCTTGTGCTTTTGACTACCTGAATCCTGATTATTTCCACTGGTCTTACTGCTCTGCATGAAAGCACTGCTTCTCTGCTTCTAGCTCCTCACATCCCTGAGGTAAGGGCAGGACCTGTTCTTACTTGTTGAAAATTACTCTGTTGTCTCAGAGCACAGAGCAGAATTTAATGATCAGAAAAGTACATATTACACAGGCAATTGCAAGCAGTTCAATGCTTGGGATTTTGAAGGAGGTTATTTCTACAGCACAGTTATGTGGAATGTTTTCTGAAATTTTCACACGTATATTTGAATCCATCCTTGGGGCCTGGATGTACAGCAGATGGATTACAAAATCTGACTTGCAACTGTTTTATTATCACTGCTTACTGCTGCCAAAGCCATTTCCTTTGATATCTCTGATATAATCCCATCATCACATCAGGGAATACAAAGTGACACCCGGCAGACTCGGAAAGGGTAGAGGTGTTCAAAAACTACAGGAGAGGAAGTCAAATTTCCTAGGCCAGAGAAGAATGTAAAGAGAGGTAAAGGAGAAGGAACAAGCATAACATCATCATTACTCACTGCGGTGGGTCCACTTGTGTGTGTGTACATCACTCCCTGCATTCACATTCAGTTCTCAGACTGAAGCCACCGTTAACTCCTTTCTGCTCATGGAGAGGCACATACCACTGCACGTGACATCTATCAATGAACACCAAACACGCTGTGAGGCTCAGACAGGTAGTTGTAGAAAAAAGAAGGAAAAGCAGTATAACAATACTCTCTACTGACCGAACAGGCCAGAAGAGTAGTCATGGCAGGCAGATCCAGTCATTCATTGTCTGTTCTTACCCAGTGCGGTATTTACCATAAGAGGACCCTTTGGCAGCTTAGGTTGAAGCAAACCATTTGTTGCAGTCCACATCCAGGGAGCATCCACCAAGGCCTTATTGCCACCACACTAGCGCCAGCTGGCACTGTTTTGGCTGTATCATAAAGCAGAAGAGTAAACCAGGCAGGGAGACTTGATTTCTGTTCCTTAAAGGGAGAGGACTAGGGCACATGAGGAGGACAGAAAGGAAAGGCTACCTGTAATGACTCTGATCTTAGCATAAATGGAGGGGCTTACAAGGCTATCACTTTCCATAAACACATTTAGAGGCAGAAGGTTACCATTTTGCCAGCTGTGTGACCTATTTATATTCCATTGTATTTTCCACAAGTGCAAATGTGCAAAAGGCAAACTTCTGCCCATCTGAACAAAGACAGTAAGGGAGAGCTGTCCCATGATACCGCAGGACACTCCTCAGCAAAACCTATAGCAGGAGGTTCAAAGGCAGTAAGGAGGAGGACACCCCTGCTCACAGCATGCTTGCTTTCCTCTCCTGTGGTCACACCAGAACACTGCAGACTGTGTCTATGCTAAGATGTTTTTCCATGCATGGAGAAAACAATGCCAAGGAATCTTTTAAGATAACAGTCTCACTTACCTTTGCAGTCATGAGCTTAATGAAGATAGCTTTCACAAATCAAGTGAAGAGCTCTGGACACAATCCAAAAGACAATGTTGGGAAGCAAATTACTGCACTGACAATAAATTGGGTTCCTATATCCAAATTTTAAAGTACGTAATTGTATTGAATTTTGTGGCTATTTCCCTCTGTAACAGCCAAGAAAGATGAAGGGACTCTGGGCATAAATTTATAATAGTTGCTTTACAGACTGTATCTGAAACTCCCATTTCACACACTTACATCCTTACCACTGAGATTCACAGTTCCAAATCCTTCCAAGAAACTAGTGACCAAAATAATGTTATTACAGTTAGTACAAGCAGTGCAACAAAGTCTACACAAGTTTAGATACAATACAAAAATTAGTACATTTATTAATATGTACCCGATGCTTTTTAGCTTATCTAGTCATCTTAAATATACAGCATTACTCAACTACCTATATTTAAAAAACAATACTACCGATGACACAAATGGTAGTATCCAGATTATGACACGCACTGAAATTTGTGATCCAGGTTTCCAGGTTCTTGCAGGTGGAGATCAATGGGGTCAGCCAGACACAGCAAGACTTTGCACAGAATACAACCACAGGATCAGTAACCTTTCCTTTTCTTAGATGACCTTTTACATCTGTCTATTCCTTTAGGATCTACTGCTTTTAAAGACCAACATTATTCTACTTTAGGGACAAACTATTCTTTTGCCTAATGGGAATAATTTGTAGCAACCACTTGTCACCTTCTTAAGACCTGCCCATTCAAAAGCCTGTTCCAGGGACTCACATTAATCGTATGAAAAAATACATTCTGTAGTAAGCTCTGACATATTGCAAATGCACTGAATGCTTGACATTTTTATGATTATGCTAATATTGTGACATTTGATGTGCTTGTTTTCGAAAAAGCGTAGTGCAATTAAGTTCTCTGAAAGAAAAACAGAAAGAAACAAATCAATCACTGAGAAGGCAAGAAGAATGAAAACTGCTTCTACCATCTTTGGAAACAAATGCCTACTAGTCAATGGCAAACAACATGTTTGAACTACACACTTCAGGAGACTTGTCAGTTTTACTCTGAAAGTAAAAAGCACTGATAGGGTGACTTTCAATTTTTAGCACAAGCACTGGCTTGACTTTCACCTGTTCCCTCTACCTTTGAAGTATATTAGCATTTGTCATAAAATGACTCCTTCCTTCCGTCACTGAAAGAATTTAAAAAAAAATCTGGTTCCTCTTAGACAACTTCAAACCATGGATAACCCAGTTAGGTCATGGAACCTTGCTTTTAACTTCATCTCCATTTAAAACATGTTGCCTGATTCATTTATAGCCCAAATTAAATTAGGAGAGGAATAAGATTTATAAATACCAATATAAATAATTTTATAATTCCTCTCCCCCACCTACAGACCAGAAGATTAACAGGAAGAACCAGAGAACTGAATGAGGCACTATTGGAACAGCACAGTGCTTGATGGCAGGAAGGCTAAATGGATTGGTGCTGTGGAGTCAAGAAGAAACACAGAAGAGCACCTTTGGCAAAGGATTCAGAGAACAGATGATCAGAAAAGTACCTGAGGGAGTTAGACTGAGAAATCCCCAAATGCCTGGAGGATGTGCTGTTCACCTCATGAAGTACCCTAACATCAAATTGTGGATGGGGAACTCTGCAGAGGTCTAGCAGAATCTTCAGAAGAGGAAGAGACGATAGTTTCTGATAAACAAGTCACAAAAAAACCACATCCACATCAGAGATGACTAAAGTCCCACCAACATCTGATCTTAACAGTGCAGCAGACACTGGAGGAGAACCAAAGGGGAAACCAGCTGCATATTTTTTGGTACAAAGCTACAGGAGACATAAGAAATGGCTACAGCTTGATTACAGCAATGCTAAGAAGCAAGACCCATCTCCCCTGCCAGAACCTTGAAAGCAGCAGCTCACTGAAAATACTGAAGTAATTTAGTAGCAACTTTGGAAGCAAATTAAAAGAACATTCATAACCTTAGGGACTGTACACATTTAATCTCTTGTTAAAGAAAAATACTAACCAGACTGAGTTTAATTAGTCTAATTTGATGGAGACTTATTATTGATGAAATCAAGAATCAGCTTAATTCCCAGAGATCCAATTCATTACATAATTCATAGTCAAGGCAACAATAACAAGCTTAGGAAACTGCAGAAAGAACTAAAAAGAGGGGTTTGATAAACAAATTGAACTCACAGTCAATTATTGGCAAATCCTGAGTTAAACTCTGAAAATAAAGTTATAAAGAGGAAGAAGCTAGAAAACTGTAGAGAGAAGTTTTAGCTCTTTTCCCTGAGACAACGCAAGATAACAGATTTAAGTTAAAGAATTGGTCTGGAATTCAAGGGAAGAAATAAAAAGATTATTCACAATCAAAAGGGATGAACCAGCATAACACAAAGCCTAAGAAAATAATCCTTTCAGCACAGTCAGGGTCTCCTACAACCTTTTCTGTTTCTAATAAAATGTGTACACCTAAACTTTGTTAATGTTCTCAGTATTTGGCTTTTTTCAGATACATGCACTCTGGGATTAATAATGTAGAGGCCCTTGACCTACAGAAAGAGCTCCTTATATAATTGGCATTGTAACAGATGCAGCATTTCTTTAACAGAAGTGACAATTAGTGGGTACCCCTTCTGCCACCCATCCAGTATGACACTAACCCTTTCTGAGTTACTTTCCTACACTGTAAAAGTAAACCCAAAGCCTCCCAGATCAAACATCCTTCTTTTGGGTTGCTTTAACTTGGGACAGCTCAACGCCCCATATATTTGTTTCCTTGGGCTTAGTCTCCAACAAACACTTTCTGCTTTTGCTGGCTGCAGAGCCTTTGAGAAGTTAACCCATTGGCCAGTCGTGGTGAGAAGGGAAGCAAAATCTGGAGGGAGATGGTGTCTCTTTCTACTGAACTAAGTTCTTTGAGTAGGTCTATGCCAACATGTAAGCCCAACTACAAACACACTGCTTAGCTGCAGCTATGCACTTAGACAGAAATTTATCCCAAAATCTTAAGCTTTTAAAGATGGCAGTTAGCTTTTCAGTACAGACCAGTATCTCAGCCGCATGTCCTGGAAAGACTAAGACTGAACCAGACCAAACATACTACAGCTTATTTTACCTACCCGGGATCAGCTAGTTCCAAGCTCTGAATATTTTGGGTGGGCTTCATCTCACCTTATTTTAATCACCTAGAGCGTAGAAGTCTATATCTGAGCTAGTTAATCTAGGGGGTTTTTAAAGTTAAAGAAGAAAAATAAGCATTTCAAAATGATTCATCTGACCTATTTTAGTTGATCTACATTACAATGAGATTGATCACACCTTAAATTTTATTAAGTCGAATGACTCAGTCTCTGTCTGACTTGGTAAATGGAGCATAACTACTGGCTCAGGTATTTTGAATACACAATGCAGCCTTCTGCTGAGAATGGAGACAAGACATATGCAGGTTACTAGAATCAGTATGTCTAAATTCTTCTTCTCCCAGCACTCCACATATACACTACACAGAAGGTGCGAGTCCTCCACTTCATTTTGTTTTCCACCAGCAAATAGGATGTTTGGCTTTCTCCATCTTCGCTCGCTTATATGATTTTTGTAACGCAGAGTAGTAAAAAGGTATTTTGCTTTATTATTTTCCTCAAACTTTGGGAATCCAAATCAGAAAAGGAAGTGTGTTTAAGGCATTCACTGCTGACTATCTGGATGTCCCGGGTTCTTACTAGATACAGAGGGGTGCCAGATTCTGAAGCTTGGTTTGAATTCATTTTCCTAGCCAGGCTCTACTAGTACAAATAAAATGGGATCTAATGCAGTAGAATGCCAGTCTTTAGCCCCACCATGAACTGATGTGGTTTTTTTTAAACCCAAACCTGGCTAACAAGGTTTTTTCAAAACCCAAACTCATTATAATTAAATGTAATTACAATCCCCACATCTTTAAATCAAGGTTTGCTCAGAATGAAAACAGCTTCTGCTAAATTAAATTATTTTTCCCTGTAGGTGGGATGGTAAAAGTTGAACTAAATAAGGGAAGCATATAAAATTACCAAACAAACAAGCTCACAGATATATATTTTTTTTTTCTTAATCCAATGCCATTGTAAACACTAATTAATGAAGTAGCCCTAATTATTACAGTAAAGTCAAAGAACTAAAATTTAAAATAAGACCAACATTTTCCAAACTGTCTGAGATTTTGGCTACCTCTACTTTTGCATCACCAGCTGTGAAAAGCCAGTTCCCTCATTTCAAAGTGCTGAATTCACTACCATGAAAACTAACAACAGCTGGGGTTCCCCGGCATCTGTGAATATTAGATCCAGAACACCACACCTTCTTCCAAATTTAGAAACTCCTTTTGACAATATTTGCCAAAGTAGTTTCCTGTTATACTATACAACTCCTCAAACTACTAACAAAGCAGTCCTTAGACCAAAAAGATCAAACCTTGGTTCCACCAAACACAGCGGGAGTTTTGACACTAATCACGATGAGGTAAAAATTAGCCCCTGGTGCAGAAGTAAATAGAGGGGGTGTATATGAAGTTATTTTCTGCATTTCTTATAAGGAGTAAGCCTCACCTTTGAGTCATTCTATAATAAATACCATATCATTGCTCAATTGTATGGAAATGGTGATTAGTGGTTTTGCAAATGTTTTGTTTAGGATTTGCATTTTCTCATCAAAGGATACTTCTCTGCCTTCATATGCTGTCAGCCTCTTTTGGATGAGATGGCTCAGCACAGAGATGCCTCAGCTACATCAGGAAGAAAAGAAAACGTATTAAACCACAAAAAAAACGTACAAGATAAACACAGAGACTCTGAGTTCAGCCACAGGGGCTCGGAAATGGAGGGAGCTGTGGCATAATATTTTGGGTTGACTAAATACCATTCCCCAAAATTTAAGCTACTGGCAGTTCTTAAAAAAGAAATTCCAGAGACTAAGGCAGAATGAAAACCAGCAGGGAATTTTAGCTTCCACTCCCAATTTCTGGCTTTAAAATATTTTTACTTTAAGATATTTTACCATTCAAACTTTGGGGGTTCTGTATAGTTTAAACAGGTGTCAAATACATGTGCTGTAGACCCTCAGCCATGAGGGAGTGGTTGGTAATGGGCAAGGGATAATAGGGTGAGGTCACCATCCATTTCAGAGCTCCTGAGATAGTCCTGGGTTTTAATAGGTCCCTCCCACCATGCCAGTATGGTCAAGGAGCTCCAAACTGATTTGAGTTGTGAGGATCATGTTGAGCAGAACTTGCTATAGCACTTCTTTTCTTAGATGATAGACCATGCAGATGGGGTTTCGTTGGTTGGTTTTTTCCCTTTTTTTTTTTTTTTTTGTGGCAGGGAGGACAGGAGAGTTCACCTTCCATCTTTTTGTTGAGATTTAAACTAAATCTAAGCAGTTCTGAATTCATTAGGGTACCCAAAACCAAAAGACAGTTCTTTGGGTTGCATTGGTTTTGCTAAGAGGGATTTCACACAGTTTTACTGCTGGCTATAACTTTAATGCTATGATACAAATATCCATTTATAATGCTTTTTAGTCTTACAAAAGACAACAGAACAAACTGTTGCTGTTCTTTCAGCACAGCTAAAACTGTAGATCTGCAATAACCCATCACATCCTTTATGTAAGGATTTACTCAAACTACTTTTAAGTATGCATTGTGTAGCCAGTACGACCATAACAACAGTTTGAAATTAATGGACTTTAACTGCCATTAATTCTGAATGGATACCACTGTGAGCATTATGAATGTGAAACAGCCCTTGCAGTTGAGGAAGCAAGTGTTCATACAGGATAGAAAGAGGACTAAGCCACGGATTCTGGCTATGGGACACCTCTGATGTGAAAAAGTTTATTTAGAATCCATTGCTTATTTAGGTATGCAGTATAACAACATGAACAGTAACCATCTGAAAAATGTTCGTTTGCCTTTGTAGAAGCTAAGGCTTCAGTTTGTGATCTATGATGTATTAAAATCTTTGGAGAATATAACGATTAAACAAAATTATTGATTGATCCTTTTCTGTGGAAGGATTGCTCTGGACTGAAGACTCTAGAGGGTGACATCTTATAGACAAAACATAACATAAGCAATGGGCAGGCTTCTTCCAATCGCCTTTAAAGATGGAGGACAAGTCAACACAGTGCTGAATTTTCTAATACCAGATCTAAGTCTGAGAACACCAGAAAGGGTGTCATCTAGAGCTAATTGAGATGTAAATTTACAGTTTAAGGATACCTGCCCCTTAGAGGTCAGGTGAGCCCACAAACTCATTCCACTGCACAGATGTGAAGTAGTAACATCCTTAGTCACTAAATGTAAAGCCAGACTAAAACTAGCAACCCAGCAGCTGCATATTGCATATTCTTCTGCTTAAGGTTTCCATTTCCACTCAAGTCTTGGGCAACTACTTTATTTCACATGATCAATAAATGGCTGCTCAAAAAACATTCTCTACTGATATAGCCTACATTTGATCTGTTACTGGATCCACTGCCTATGAAAGTCTGCAAGCCAAATACAGCACAAATTCAGAACCACAGCATGATTGAGGTTGGAAGGGACCTCTGGAGGTCATCCAGTCTAACCCTGCTGCTAAGCAGGGACACCTACAGCCAGTTGCCCAGGACCATGACCAGATGGCTTTTGAATATCTCCAAGGATGGAGACTTCACCAGCTCCCTGGGCAACCTGTGCCAGTGCTCAGTCACTCTCACAGTGAAAAAGTGTTTCCTGATGTTCAGAGGGAACCTCCACTTTTTTCAGCTGGTGCCCATTGCTTCTTGTCTTGTTACTGGGCACCACTGAAAAGAGGCTGCTCTGTCCTCTTTGCACTTTCCGTTCAGGTATTTACTTACCTTGATAAGATCCTCTCTTCCCTAGGCTAAACAGTCCCAGCTTCATCAGCCTTTCCTCACAGGAGAGATGCTCAAGTCCCTTAATCATCTTCATGGCCCGTCATTGGTCTCTCTCTAGTATGTCCATGTCTCTCTCGTGCTGGGGAGGCCAGAACTGGACACAGCAATCCAGGAGTGGCTTCATCAGTGCTTAAGAAATGGAAGGGATCACCTCCCTCGACCTGCTGGCAATGTTTCTCCTAACACAGCCCAGGATACCTTTAGCCTTTGCTGCAAGGGCACATTGCTGGCTCATGATCAACTTGGCATCCACTAGGACCCCTAGGTTCTTTTCTGCAAAGCTTCTTTCCAGCCAGTTAGCCCCCAGCACATACTGGTGCATGGGGTTGTTCCCCTGCAGGTGCAAGGCCTTGCACTTCTCCTTATTGAACTTTATAAGGTTCCTGTCAGCCCATTTCTCCAGCCTGTCAAGGTCCCTCTGGATGACAGCACACCCTTTGATGTATTAGAAGTTAAACTTGTGCCTGAAGTATAAAACCTGGGACAGCTTCCTCATCATTTCTTCCAGGATCTACAACTACAAGGCCTCAGGACTGGTCTTCAGGTGAATTACCAGACCTCTCTTTCTTGGGGGAAGTATGGGATACCCAGGTTCACTAGGTACACCCGCCCAGTTCTGTGTTCACTCCAACAGCACAAGGGATAGCTGCATTTTACAGATAACCTTTTAATTAGGCAAACTGCATTCTTCATTAGAATGCCATCTTGAAGGCACTGAAGTAAAAAAGAATGGTGGCTCACACTAATTCGTTGACAGCGATTTCTGTTCTATCAAAACAAGCCTCATAAAGACAGATTCTTTCTCAAATGTGCCACCAGTTTTTTAAGAGAAAACAAAAACCAGTATTTGAACAGGAAAAAAAGAGGTAGAATTATAAGAAAAGCAAGGAGTTTTTTCCTGTGGAAAAAGATTAGTGTCACAAGGTTCAAGTATTTAAAAATATTAAATTTATTGCCTGATTGAAATTCACTATAAAAAAAATGTTATTCGAGGGAACTGATGAAAACCCATGCTAAATGGTAACATAAAAAAATGAAAGCTTTGATTTTTGCTAACAAACAAAAAAAAAATGTGGCTTAATACTACTCTGAGCCTCACTCCACCTCTTCTTTACAGCTTTTCATTAAATTCCATTAACTTATGTTCAAATCCTGACGTATATTTAAATTTATTGACTTCAGAAATTATTCCAACAGCACCAGACTAATGAGAGAATCAGGCCCTAAGACTTGCTTGTATAAATACTGTCACACCTTTACATAGCAACTTTTTCCTTTTTTTTTTAAACATTATTACATTTAAGTGGGAGGGCTCCTGCAGGCTGCATTTTCCTCACTCATCACTACCACTTTGTAAAGCATGTGTTTAATGAGGCTGTGACTGAAATCAATTTTTCATGTTTGCCTTGGTATCGTAGGCAAAGAGCTTTTGGACGACAGTGGTGTGAATGACCATAATACATCAATCTGCAAACAGGGTTCCGAAAATAGAAAGACGACCTAATACTCAGAGGGGAGTGGAACTTTACAGTGCCCCAAAGAGAAGCTTTTATGAGTTCTAGAGGAGACACTGTATCAAGGCAAATTGAATTAATCCAAAATTTATTTAACAAGGCTGGACTGATATGATTCTTCTACAGTTTACTTCACAGCTGTTAATCATTAAACACATTTTAGATAATCATCTGATATTCATTTTACATGCAGTAACATTTTTATTGAAGTTAACATAATTGTACATCTTAAGAACTTTGTTGAAAATGTTCCCTTAGGAACAAAATTATCTGCAAAGTAACGCCATGAGTTTGTGCCTCATGGGTTAGCCAATTTTGTAAATACACATGAACACATATTATTATGACATTATTCTGATGCCATACATACCCCCTGCTTTAATATGCATAGTAAATATTTAGCCTGGGTTTTTTGTGAATGTCACTGATTTACTCATTCTGGAGAGGTCAAGAGAGAAAATACAGAGACTGTAGGCTACTGTTTTACAGTTATCTTGTTCTTTCCTGTTTTGAGAAAGAATTTTTTCAGACGACTTTTTTTTCTGCTCCCCTAAGATCCTTCTCTTGACTTCAAGGAAACTCCTCCCAGAAAAATTACTTTGGCCCTAATCCTGGAAGCTGGTCTCTGTCAATGGACATACACAATATCCTATTGAACTCAGTGGAGCTCAATATGAACATGAAGGTTTTGTGGATTTAGTATGAAGAGCAAAGTAAAATTCAAAGGTTTTCCAAGGTAAGGTCTATACTTCTATCTACAGTGATTTACTGGCTAGTATTTAGCTTCAGGTACACTAGACTACTTTCCTAATGAAATGTAACAGGAATCCAATGAGAACAATAAAAATGTTTCAAATTCTCACAGATAATTTTCTGTATAGGAGTTATATTCATTTCAGTGACTTTCGGAGAATTTTGTTTCTAAAAAGATTTCAAAATGAGCTTATGGAAATAGATATTTTTGTAAACACTTTTTCTCCAAATTACCCAATTTTAAGTTACACAAAAAGAAACACTCCTAGTTAATCCTTTACCTGAAAATTCTGGTTACTCTGGTGAACAACCTCATTAATTGGAACTGCAGTGAAGGTGAATTGCATGTACCTGCCCAGAGATGGTTCTTGACAAAATCTTACCCAAGTTTTAAAGCTTCTGTAAGTAGAAATCTAATAAAACTATAGCCACAAAAAGCTGAAGTTTTTCAAAGACTTTAACAAGCTGCTTGTAATTTTTTCTGACTTATTGAAGGAAAGGGAATCAAGAGGAAAATTCCAATAAAACTGTATGTAAGCCAAAGGTTTGTTTATGTTTGTATGGATTAGCATTCACACGTTTCCTGTTACTAGACTTCCTATTAGTGATGTTTAACTTTAACCACATATCCTGGGTTAAGGAATAACTCCTAAAGTCAATTTCCTGATTAGGCTAAGAAAGGTCAAAGGTTAATTTTGCAGCCACATGG
This sequence comes from Harpia harpyja, assembly GCF_026419915.1. NCBI lineage: Eukaryota > Metazoa > Chordata > Aves > Accipitriformes > Accipitridae > Harpia > Harpia harpyja. Next base: position 94,498,173 of record NC_068940.1, on the reverse strand, counting down.
TTAAGCTACCAACAGCTACTGCATAGCCTTGTTTTAACATATAAAGTTACGCAAATATTAGTTAAAGGAGGTGGCAAGCTCTGGTGATTACACAAAAGTGTTGGGAAAAAATTATCCCAGAGGCTTATGCACTCTAAGTGAAATCTACTCTCTTCAAATGCATGCACAAATGACACATCAGTGGAGACATCTCTCAAATACGGTGAGGTCAACCTGGCAACTACAAACGTGTACATCCTTTTACACATGGCTGTGTGACCACTGCCAGAGCCCAACTTGCATCCAAGAAACTTCCCGCTGTACATCCTATTACAGACTTTCTTCATACACTTCCTACAGACCTTCAAGAAGAAACAAAATTTAATGGTAACATAAGAATCCACAAACTTAAACTTATCATATTCTTGAACAGGAAGCACAAGGATTTCTGCTTCCTTAGAAAAAAAGTTGATGGATGATGAATTTGCAAACAGCACTGCAGCAGATACTCCTGTTGTACCAAATCAGCAGGAATTAATGGATCAGTATTTCTTCCATTTAAATACTGAAGTGAACAATCCTCTGTCCAAACACTGCAGATGAAACAAGAAGTATCTGAAAAAGTTTGTGGGGCTTCTGTCTGGAGGGATACTTGTTTTCAACAGTAAAATCAATTTTTTTTAATAGTGACATGAGTAACAACAGCAGATTGGCACTTATCTAAAACCAAAGAAGAAATCAAGAGTTAAAGCTGATAATGCAGATTCATTCACACTGCACAGCATTCTCCTTCCCTGGTGAGTTCTCATCTACAAACAATTTCATTCTGATTCCGTTTTGGTAACCTAGCCACCACAAAAGATGACAGTCAAATGAATGCAATCCCATGTACCGACGTTATAATTTTTTTCGATCTGAGAGACAGATGGTGGGGCAATTTGACATTGGATTTAGTGAAGTTAGTCTTGGTATTTAGTTACCTTGTTACAACTATTGTAGACTAAAATAGAGGGCTCACAAGTAACTAAGTAACTTGGGTTGCAAGTCACCATTTTAAAAGTGAAACTTGATTAGACTCTTACCCAAGGCCTAACATTGCTAATACAACCACAACTCTTTGGGGATTTATTCTCTGTTCCCGTCTCTCACACGTTATCATTTATACTTGCATCAGTGTGGCAGCATTTTACACTTGTTTTGCAGTGAAGGCCTCTAGATAAGATGCAAGATAGCAGAGACAATCAGTCATCAGTCTTTACTCAGGATTTCCTGACCGCATGTGAACAATAACAAAATCTACTTTTTTTGTAAAAACTAATGCATTTGAATATGTATAGAGATAGAGAACATCTGTTTCTTACACTTAAATCTGGTTAAATGCCAGTCACAAGGAACTGGCTCAATTTGCACATTTAGGCTGTTTGCAAGTAAGACATAATTTTTGTGAATCATTCATAGTCATTTAGCATTCACTGCTTATAAACAAAGCAAATGTAAGTGCATGCACATGAGCTGTTCTTTATTCACTTGTGGACTTAACATTTGGAATTCACTTTTCCAGCCATGTGACTGGTTCTACCAGTCAGACAGTACAATGTCTGTTCTCTGACTAGATTTCTTAAACTTCGTAAACAGGCATAGCACTTGAAAAACATGTTCCACCATCCAATAAAAACAATGAAGATTACCTGAGAAATAGCAACTTTGGCCAGAAAGAACAGTCTAATGAAATCTGTTATATTTTAAGAAATCTTCATTCATTCTTTTGTGCTGAGTGATATTTCTGTCTGGCTAAGGGTATCCCTTTCAGATTTTAAAATAAGCTGTTTCTTTCCTAACATGCAGTGGAGCAGGGGAGAAGGAGGAAAGGTATCAATCAAATTTATTGGCTGGATTTCTCTTGTCACATTCACACCAACTCATCACTACAAACGCAGCTTTCCTGTCCACCCAGGAGCTGCCACATTACTGACATGCTCCTCCTTCCTCTCCATGTCTCCCCTGATTTAGTTTAGTTTGATGGTTCTTTCCAGTCAGCAGCTTTGACATTTTATTAGCTGATTTTGATTAGTTATCCCAAAACATGAAGTTGTAGGATCGTTTATATTTTACACTGTAAACTCTTTTGTAGAACATGTGATGACATTTCAGCAGCATAAGCTCCTCTGATGTAAATCCTCCTGTCCAAATATTTGACTACACTGCAGGTACAAATTCCCTGTATTCTCCAGTTGGAATACAGCAAGGTCTACAGCCAAGGAATCTCATTTCCTACAGTGCCTTTGCCCTGTTCTTTTTTACTATTGGGAATGCCCGTACTATGGCACCTTGGAAAATCACTGCATTTTTCAGTCTTTTGTTTCTTGACTGCCTATAATACCTGCATACACACACCCAGGACATATAGAATTATCGGGTAAATAACTCCAATAAAAATAGAAAATCATGAATGTCCTGTGCTATGCGTCTAATAGGTATCCCACCAAGATGATAGCTGCTGCTGTGTCCTAATAGTTCTGAACCTACAATCCAATAAATGGACATAAATATTTTGATCATAAAGTTTCTAGTTTCTGTCACTGCTTCTTTTGGTGAGGGAGAGTTGAGGAACCAACACAAGTTCATTCATGTAGAAATATTTCACATCTCTCAACTCTATTTCTTTGAAATCCCAGAAAAATGGCCACTGCTCATGAATGGTGAGACTCGCCACCACATGGGCAGCGAGGTAGATTATCTATTTCTCTCCTGTGAGAAGACATATTGCACGCTTTTAACACTGATGGAAAAACTGTCAGTGTCCTTGCTTTAAATAACAGTGGAGCAACTAAAGCATATAATCAGTTCCTGGGAGACTTGGCTAATACGTTCTCCTGAGAAAAAAGGTGTTCATCTCCTGTTTTCAAAGTGCCCTAACCACTAAATTAAAGCTTGATCAAAGTGTTCTAGTATGGCATTGTACTACATCACAGAGCAATATATGAACATCTACAGAATGCACCTAGAACCTGAGTCTAATTTTAGTTTCCTATTTGGAGGTGTAGGGAGAAATCCAGCCTGTGGTTAGATATCACTATTCAAGATTTCCTAGAATATACCCTAACTATATTCCTCATTAATCACTGTCTACTTCTGTCAAGATAATACCACAGTAACTCCAATGAAGTTACAACACACTTACAGTAGTACAGCTGATAGCAAAACTTGGCTCGATATCCTCAAACATAAATGGATATTTTATCTGTTTAGTGCATGCTGTCCCTTTTATTGAAACCGAAACAGTGAAACAAAAGTCATCCTGAAGAGACCAAAAGAAACCTAAATATGTATTTTTTCTAAGCATATGAATATTTTATGATCTATGGTTTCCATAGTGCTTATTTACTTTGTTTGTTCAACATTTTGAGTTGTCAGAATAGGCATTAGACAGAGCAACAATAGAAAATTGGAAAATAAGTCAGTAACAGAGTTCTTACATTTTTACTTGGGACACAGACATGAGGATATACCCTCTATCAATGCACTGCAAATAACGTATTAATTGTTCATTTGGCCCAAACTTAAACCAAGACTTCAACAATCCCAGAAAGTATTTAATATATAATTTGAAAATTATTCTGCTCATATTAAAATGTAGAAAAGCCTCAGTAAAAAATATCATAGAAGGAGAAGCCAAATCAGGTATATTTTGAAAAGAAAATAGTGTGTCTTCAGTATAATCACTTTATCAGATTAGCCAATTTCTTACTAATATCTACAATGAGATTTTCAAGTCACTTATTTGTGAAAATAGTTTCAGAAAAGGTTAAAATTATCAGGGATTTTTTAAAAATACATGTTATTATTATTTCCTCCATTTATCATTCTTTCTTCATCAGAATTAAATCCCTATTTGTACTTAGCATTTTGGTATTGGTTTTAAATATATCAAAATTTGCTTCTTCATTTCAGGTAATGACAGAGTAGGAAATAGCAAAGACAGGCTTGCTTGGGAGATGCACAATGTTTTTTACTGTGTCTTTTCCAAATTCTGTGTTGTCTTCCAGTGAAAAGCAAACAGAAATATTTAAATTACTTAATTGCCTCCCAAGGCTCTACCTAAACTCTTCCTTCAGTCACACTCTCTGCTTTCAGTGAATCTCAACAAGGCAAACAGAAAGCTTTCTTTGTTATCCTGGTCTATGGCACCTGAATGGTGCCAAACAAATCTAAGTTAATTCAGAGCTCTTAGGGAAAGGATTTCTTTCTCTGACTCCTCCCCGATACCAAATAAAGAAAAAAACAAGCCTTTTTTTTCCCCTCTCAGTATTAACTAACAGCAGAGACAATAAAAATATCATCTCCCTGACGTGATGATTTACGTACACTCAGCTTCCTCTTTTTTTTTTTCTTTTATTTCTTCTGAGTCTCCATTTGATTTCTCAGGGATATTATTCATCTACATAAAGGCGTTACCTCTTATGGTATGAAGTGGTTTTACGTGGAATCCTTGTAATGCAGCAACTCATAACCATAATCTAGGCTAAAATGTGTTACCTAAATTGCTGTGGTTTCAAAATTTACAAAAATGTGTTTCCTAGAGCAATCTAACTTCTCCTTTTACTACAACAACAAAGTAAACCCATTAGGAAGACTATGAGTTTGAGCAATTAATTACACACTTAATAGTATTTTATAGTTTTCTCAAGACTTTAAAGTTCTTTCCAAACATTATGATTCAGATCCTGCCACCATTCCTCACACAGACTAGGAAAATATATGGAACTACTCCAAAAGCAAATTATATTTAGGTTCTGGGAAAATTTGGGTTCTATTTCAATTTTTTTTTCTAACAACTCAGTGAAACAATTTTGACTGTATGCATTTTGCAGAATGGGAAACGGAAACACAGATATTAAGCAACTTCACTTAACAAAATGGTAGAAAGTCAAGGTTTCTTTCTTTCAAGAAAAAGCTTTGACTTTCAGTATCTCACAGAGGTGAGACGTTCCAAACGCACAAAAGGTGGTTAGACACATAATCATTATGGAAAGCCTCAGAGCTGGATCCTACCTTACATGTTATTTCTGTAAACCCTCCCCTTGCTGCGTTACTGCATTATAAGAACATAAAGAATGAATAACTAACTACTGCTGAGTTTCATGTTTATTACATAACAAGTGCCATAATCATATCAAGATACACAAATTAAAAGGGTATAATCATAATATCCAAAAATCTTAAACATTTCAAGTGCACCACTGACGTGACAAAGACTTCAGCAACTACTCAAATCACACAGTTTGCAAAGGCATCCTTTGTCAAACAAAATAATTAAAATTTAGGTTGAAAGTTAGAAAAAAAGACAAGGACAAATATTGGTTCTGATATACCTGAGTTAGAATTTTAAAAATATTAGGCAAATATTAGTGATTTAAAGATGTTGACTCAGAGAGTATTAGCTATTTACTGAATGTTTAATAAAGTCAGGTACAAATTAAAAAGCTCAATATGTATTTCTCAATTCCACATAGAAATCCTTGGTTTTGTTGTTGGAACCATGTCAAATCAAATTTTTACTAGGTTTGAAAAAACTGCATATATTCATGGTTTCCATAGACTAGTCAAGAGCTCGAAATATTGGTCTTGACTATCCAGTCAAGACCAATTTTTTCCACAGGAAAGCAATTCTCAGAGGAAATTATTTGTTACGCTACTTCCAATCTGAAGATCTAAACACAGTCTTTCCTGTAGCCTTTGGCACAACCCATAATAATTGGACCATAGGAGAGAGCAACAAAAAAGTGGATCCACAAGATGCATGCCAAACATCACTACCAGCTCAATCATTTGCTTTCTCACCATTGCCCTCCCCCCCCATCAGGAATAATCAGTAGCTGAAGTATTAAATGACATGTCATACTCATTCACTGATGGAGGAGCAAGACAGAATGACATATTCTGCTGATCATTTATAGCTATTGGTTGTTATAGGGTATTAACTTGCAGTACATAGCCGTGTTTGAATTTCAGATGAGCAGATGGCCAGATGGATTAGCCTGTAAAATTAATATTCCAACCCATACACAGCAGGACTTTGTAGGGGTACTGACTGCTTCAAAATCCATGAAGTCAGTTTAGCAGATTTTATTTTTCAGGCCTTTCTTATTATTTCCTCCACAAGTGCTGAAACCTGCAACAACGAAAGGCAATTCTAGAATACTTCTGTATTTTGGTGTCACGGCTTCCTTGAATATTTCTTTCACAATGCCAGGAGCACTCATTTCCAGTGCACACCTGGTGAAAAGACCAAAAGTGATTTATCTCGGTCACATGTAAGTGTTTGTATATCCCTATTGTACAATAAGGTGTACAGTGCATGGGAGTTATAGATATTAGGTGCCTACTTTTGGCAACAGATTTTAGCAACACTATTGAAATTATTCCCCAATAAACTTCTCAGTGCTTTTCAGAATGATTCATGGCCTCCCCCTATTTAGCCCCCAAATTACTTTATGTGTACAGATACCTGGCAGATGTCATCCCCGGTTCCCAAATTGACTAGAACACTAACACAGACGTGTTGAAACAATAAGGAGCAACCCACTCGCCAGTATTCATAGTGATAGAGGCTGCAGTTAGCAACCGCGGCCTTGGAGAAGGTGACAAGTTCCAGCTATTAAAAACTGCAGATTTGTCATGTCACCCGGACCTTTCTGAAAACCTTACCTCAATTGCAATCACTCTGCCTTGGCCTCTGACCCATTGCAGATGAACATAATACAAGTCTTGAGGGAAACTGCTGTATTTTAGAGCTACCAGCCTGATTACTATTGATTATCTCCTTGCCTCGATGGTAATTTCCCTTTGACAGTAGCATTTCTGCCTGACTGCTCCTTCTGGGACTTGGGTTTTCTGTTCTTTTTTTTTTTTTCCAGATTTGTTCCAAGAAATATATTTTGATTACTGTTTTGGGCAGAACAAGGGAGGTAATAGAGGGAAAGGGCTCAGCTCTAATCACAGCAGGAACTTATTAAAGAAATCCCTCGTTGTTGCAGGGTAACCGAGAAGGTAACTCTACGTTTGAAAATTAGACTGTCTCATGAGGTAAGTTTTCCTTTTCCCTTTCGATGGCGGAAAAAAAAAATCATTTAAAATAAATAATATATGAGACATTAGAATACTCCCATATAGTTACAATCTCATGAGATAATGTGAGGACTGAAAGGATTCCTACAATTAAATTACTGTGTGGTGGAAAACTAAGTTTAGAGCTGACTCTCAAATATGATGACCCAGTTGAGTGGTTCAGTAACAATGACGTTGAGCCTCCAAATGGCAGATGAGGCTTTTGTTTTATTTGTTTGACAGTAAATATCTGGCCTGTTGCTTAGCAGCCATACACAGAAACAAAGGCGTTTCCAGACAAAATAAACTACATTACAGCAGGTAAGTCTTTCACAGCAATTACCAAATGGAAATGAGAACTGAATTGATCATTGCAAAACAACCCAACACCTTTGTTTCCTGCAGATGTTTTAAGCACACAAATGGCAATTCGGGATTTCTTGATAGCAGTGTGAGAAGACTTCATATATTAAAAAAAAATTAGTTCACTGATTTTGAAAAACAATATGCTGAAAGTCCTAGAAATGGAGACCAAAGTTTTCAAACTCCTGTTCAGCTGTTAAATCCATATTTAAATACATTAAGTAACTAGATTTGCTCTCAGAGACAATGAGCATTTACAATTGTGGCTGAATTCCAGGGAATTTTCATGTGCCCTAGGAGCACTGTACTCATCTGGAACTGAAATACAAATAACAGAGCACCACAGACTGAAAAGCTTTTGCGGATGTTTTAATAATTTGATATTAATTCTGTCAAGCCTTACTTCTACATTTGATGTCACAAATGCATCCCCACGCCCCAAGTTCTCGGGCCAAAACTCGTGCGTGACACTTACCCTTGCACACAAAGTCTTCAGCTTTTGCAGGACTCACCTCCTATACTGAAAAAAAGGAAATGCCAAAGCTACTCTTGCATATCGCAGCTGTACAGCTTTAAGGCAGGTATTTCACTGAGAAAGCAGCACTTAGCCTCACTGAGCAAACAGAAAGGGCCAAATTCTGCTCTCAGTTACCCTGGGGCATTCCACCACAAGAAGGAATCTGCATGTGAATAACCTAGAGAAGAAATGTGTTTCCAGACACTTGAGCTTAAAGACTAAAAAAATGCTGGTGTGAATTCTGTCATCTTATATTTTCATTGAGGGGGTTTTGGGGGTGGGTTGTGTTGTGGGACGGGTTTTTTTACCCTCAGAGTTGATCCACAGGGCATTGTCATTATGTTGCTGTCTCACCTTTCAGTTGATAGACAGACTTCCTGCTGGAGAGACATTATTATTTAACCGGATCCACTCATCCTGCCACTGATTTGTTTTACTTTTGTTCCTGGCAAAGAACAGCAACTCTAGGTAATGTTTCTTTCCTCATTTGGCTAAGCCCTTCAGAACACTTTAGTAAATTAACCCCATGTAGTTCACTTAGTAAACATAGGATCTCCTGAAAGGATTTATAAAACTAAGTTACTTCAGCATTTGCAGACAATCTTCATTTTTCTTTCGTTTTGTCTGATACAAGCTTAAGAAAAGACTCGGAAAGCAAACGTGAATGTTAATTCCTCATCAGATAGGAGCTGTCTCAAGCACAGCATAAGAGAAGAAAAGTAAAAAGGAGGGAGTTTAATAACAATATAGATGAAGACATGCCAACTCTGTTTCTGGAGTAGAAGTATTATCAGTGTATCTGCACTAGTCTGTTTTTAATTACATCAATCTTTTCTAGCTAGGGTTACCCTTTAGCAATTGTAATCCCTCTGGAAAATTACATCCTCAATTTGACCACAACCAAATTCTCATTCAGTAAGTTTAAGCTGCATGTACATATATTTGTGTATATATATTTATGATACATACTGTACTGTACACCACTGCTCAAAGAGAAGTAATAGGCTTCCTAAAAATATTACTGAGTAAAATTTTCTCATCTCGATAACATCAGGCCAGACAATTATAATAGTCTCTTACATTCATCTATAAATCTATTTAGAAAACATATTCAGCATAGTTGTGTTCAATGGACTATTCTCCCTCCCATACTGACAGAGTTTAGAAACTTCTATCAGATGGTAAAAAAGCTTTAAAATATTACTTTGTAGATGGCATTCATCTTCCTTGAGGATCCAATCCCAACTTACGTAACAGACAACAAAAATATTCCAGTTACCTGGAATATTAACCTAAAAAAGCCTTGGTCTGAACTGTAGAGTGACCAGCTACTCACCACTAATTTCATACCTATTTTCTTCTTTCTAACTATGATTAGGAACATAGTTTGCTCAGTGGTGCCTGCGTCCTAAACGAAAGATTTCTCTTACTACAGCAAGACAAATGGATCTGAGAGATATGAAGGAATTGCAGTACAATGAAATCACAGAGTGATACAGTTGGCTCTGCAGGATGCCGGTACATTAAGCACCTCATCCCTGCACTGGCATGGTACGTGACAATACCAGAGCACTACCACGGTGGTTCCCTGGCAAAAATGTGTACACTCTGGCTGGACTGCAATTCTTTTATAATCATTCATGTATTTTCATTTGCAAGCAAGTTAATATGACTGAGTCTTGTGAATACTTATCAAAAATATATCCACACATGCTGAATATTCCCACACAGCCATTTGGAATGGTCTTTGATTTAATTCCTTGATCGACAGAGGAATCAGTTATTCTGTCAAGGAGAAGAAATCATAGCATTTGTTCTCAAGTAATTAACAGCAAGTAAACAGACAAAACTTGCGAGTAAGCCATAGATTAAAGTATGTTTGTAAAAAAAGAATTTGTTTAATTCAGATAACTGTTCAAAAAATCAGGACCTACTGGAAGATAGTAGGTAAACACAATGAAGTGCTGGATAACTTGACCATGATATCTCTGAATCCTTTGCATTGACTGTATTCAGGCTAGGGAGCTGGAGACCCAACAACTTATTTTTCGCAAGGGAAACATGGAAATGAACTGAAGTGGAATTGTCTGTGGGGAGAATGTATAAAGGTCTGAGAGGAACATACACATTAGTTTCTTCTTGCCTCCCCACTCCTTAAATGCTCCAAGAATCACCAAGACAACAGGACACCTTCCAAAGTCTTCATTAATGCAGACAAAAAAAAAAAAAAAGGGAATTGTGCCCTAACCCAGAGCATTGCGGTGAGTAACTGAGTAACTATTAGACACGTGGGCACTAGAGAGGAATCCATAGATCGACAGGCTCAGGGACATGCTTTATATGGGAAAAAATGCGATGCCTCTGTTAGAAGTTAGGCAGAAATATTTTCAGGCTCCTCACTCAGGATTTAAACACATGTAGGGGACAGAGGAGGATCACAAATGTACGTTTAACCTATTTGCAGTCTGAAAATATACAAAGCAGCTTTAAAAAACCTAGTATGAGTACCAAGAACTGTTTGGCTCCAGAGCACAGAACTCTGCAAGCTAATTTGGGTGATGACAACATTAACCCACACAAAACTCTGAACTGGATTAACCCTTGCACAGAAATTACCTCAGTTAAAACCAGCTTAAATACCTCAACACTCACTCTCCTATAGTCCATCCACCCTGCAGAACACCCTAAAAGCTTCACGCAGCGGAGGTGGCAGCAAGCACTCTGTCCAGAATAGTTACAAAACAGAGAGAGGATTTCTCAAGCAGGGTTAATATGTTAATGTCAAAACAGCATTAGCAAAACCCATCAACTCTGCACAGAAAGCAAAGTAAGTGAAGTACAAGCAGATGGGAGCAAGGACTGCAGGCCTGTAAGACCATCCTGCTCTGAAGGAGCCATACAGTATGGGGCAGATGGCTAGGTCTGACTGGGAAAAAAAGGGTTGCATAGAAATTTTGAGACCAGTTGGGCAGTGTTGCCTCTGCATCAGCTTCTTCTAAGTTAAGAACTTTAATATATTGACCAAAGGTGCAAAAAACATTAAAAATAATCCCTCTGAAGTCCCTTGTCATGTTAGCTGCCTCGGCTCCCTGTCTGTACTGTGTTTACTGCCCCAGATGTCCCATAATCTGTTCAGCAAACTCCTTCCCCTTCCATACTACTGCAAATACTTCTTCCAGCTGAGCTGAGCTTCTTTGCTGTGACCAGTCCAGAACTGAACTTCAGCACTGTGGCAAGCCCAGGATGTGGCAAAGCCAAGCCAATAATGCATAGTACTAAAACCAGTATGAGCTCCCAGCCAAAACTGGTGGACATGTAAAACTGTGCTTAGGAACCCGCCCTGCAGTGGATTCTCCTTCAGCGGATACTCCTTCAACCTCACCATTAAATGCTGTGTATATCCAAAGAAATTCCAATAGTGAGACGTAGCACCAGCAACTCCTCTCTGCACAAGGCAGTAAATCCATATAGGTGTTCTTTTTTTCTCGTAAATACTCTGCCTCAGTGTATTTAAAGCTGAAGTTAATAGCTTTTGACTTCAATCCATAGGCAGTACAGTGTCAATTTCCTAATTATATATATAAAAACCTGTGTCACCTCACCAGAAGAAAAAAATAATAATAATGAGCTGAGTACAGCCATAATAACACACACACATTTATTTATAATGAAGTCAGGACACCCAAACAAGAGAGGTTTGCAGCAGGATTTTTCGTTAAGTATAAACTCCAGTTCCCTTCACTTTCAGTCTTCCTGCCACAGTTAACAATTATTACACTTAAAGCCAAAGCTGCTCTGAAGGAGAACAAGAGCTGGAACTGCCAGAACAGAGGCTTAGATATCCAGTTAATAATTTAGCAGCAGCAACCTATCAGGACATAGCAGTTCACATTCCTCTTTTTCCCCACAGAAATGTCTTCTTTGTGAAGGAATTTCTTTGGGAGGTCACTGCTAGAGAAGAGAGTGGACAGCACTATCTGCAAGGAAATGCCTATTCCAGGCTCCAAGAATTAATCTGGATAACAGACTTATTTAACTGATGGTAGTAACATTTTTTAAGAATATTAAATACTCTATACAGAACTCTTCTGCCACATTGAAGCATTTTATCCAATTTGAAAATAATCTAGTTCTTGCCCTTGTGCAGGCCTATCAAGAGATCCATATAAAACACAAAAATGAAAAAGAGAAGTATAATTAAGCTCTTCACAATCTAAAATTTAAGTTTACATAGAACAAGATTGACAGTTAGTGAAGTATATCCAAAACCTAATGTCAACTTTTGGGCTGCTGAAAAGAGCCCATTCTTTCCTTGTTATAAAAGAATTTTTATTCACATGCATTATTATTGTCTATTATTCCTCATTTTTTTCAGGACTTTACAGATGTCAGTGCAGGTAAATAGTACCATTACTTCTATTTCTCCTTAAGAGAGTCATCCAAATCAAGCAATATTTCTGCAGAGCATCATCAAATATGATATACTCATCAACTATGATATATAAATGGAAATTTCTAACTTCAGACTGTAAAAATATGCTCAAAAGGAATAAAGGTGATACAAATGAAAATCACCTGGGAAAAAAAAAAAAAAAAAGAGTTCTATGCTCTGACTCATCTCCTTAGCCAAGCAAAGCAAGGCATTTATCAAAGTAAGTTTTAGTGATCAGCTTTTCAGATTAAAAATATACCTTTCTGTTAAATTTAAATGCTGCTATGTTCTTCTATATAATTTTTTGTTATGTACAGGAGAGAAAATTGAGGAAGTTTTATTTCACTGAGATCCAAATTCATCTCACTAACTGCTGGAATTTCTCTAGGGTGCCTAATTAGGAGTCCCATCAACAAAGGTTGCCTATATAAGTCAATGCTGAGAGACAGCTTTAAAGGATAATTCAGTGTTGCTACTCTAAAATTGCCTCTTCTCATGGGCTGTAGAGCGGGGTTCCTAATCTCAGCTGGGTATTACAATTAGTTGAAATTAATTCTGGCCCCAGTCCCTAAGGTTCTTTCAACAAGAGTTTTCCTTTTTTCTCTTCATTCTCAAAAAACATTTCTACTCACAAACCCAAGAAACACATAGGACAGATGCTCCTGTCTTTCACTTGGCCCTGCAGGCTTCTGGCAACCTATGAAAAACACCACTGTCACTGGTGCCGTGGCTTCACGGAGTCATAACCATTACCACTGCCTTAGACTGCGTTCAATGTTTCTGGTAGACATTTCTAGCTAGCTTTCTTGAACTTCAGATTCACCCCATTTCTAAGTCATTGCACTCCCCAGCAAGGACTTTCAATGTTCTAAGGTGGAATAAAAAGAACAATGACATGGCTCCCCACTGCAAACCTGTCGTGTTTTTGAACACAGATGGAAAAAGTAAAACAGAGCCCAGAGTAACTCTGCATCCCCAGTCCAGGAATCAGTCCACCGTGGAGTCCTGAGGACAGCCAGGATACACAAATCTCACAAACATACTTTGCTCTGTAAGTAACCTGCTTGTGAATTTGACACGGGAAGAATATAGAGCCATGAAACAGAAAAAATTATCAGGTCCATGTATTTATATAACTTCTTCTCGGGATACACTTTACCACAGTCAAGGGACACACCCTTGCAGAACCCCATTCCAAGCTCCATGAATTCAGCCAAGTTCAGTAGTCTTTCAATAAACCAGGTAAAAAAAAAATCCAGGCTAGTGACATGCCAGCAAAGTAAGGGTCATTTAAGAATGCTAAATGAGAATATTCAGATGTCTGGCATTTGGATGGGGGTGGGGAGAGACAAAACTATATTTCCCCATGCTCCTTTCCTTGAGAGGCTACTTTTTTCCCAAAAGGATGCCTTGCTAAGGAAAAAACAATGATTTCTCATCCTTTCATACTGCTCTGTATGATATATGAAAAACTAAAGGGAAGAATCAAGAAGCTGGTTTAGCTTGGTTTTACAGTCAAAATTCATGTCTGTGGACTCTGGAAAGGCTGCAGTAACTGAAAAATTTATGAAATTATGGTGTGAGAAAAAAGAAACAGAAAACAGAAAACCCTACAGAAATAGAGATTGTGTTGTCTAGTGTCCTTCAGCCAAGATTTTCAGGAATGACTAATGATTTTGGCTGTTACGATGCCTGAATTGCCTGTGTGGGGATTCATTTCCAGAAAGTGCTGAGTATCTTTCCTCTGAAAATCAAGCCTCTTAAAACTGTATATAGCTGGGAAACCAAAAAAGGAGGCATGGAAAACTTTCTTTAAATTTAGAATATTTTTGTAAACACCCACTTAACTACAATGCCCAAAAACATACTTGGAAAAAAATAATGTCTTTGTTAAGGGATCAGATTATCTGCTATATAGTTACAGTATTGCAATATATACCCCTGAGATATTCAAGCAGCTCATGAGGAAAACTAGGGATGATAATGTATTATCTGAGACATGTAGAGTTTAAAAATAGGCAAAAATAATGCCTCCAGACATTTTTTCTTTGCTGTACCAAGACTGATACTTTCAAAGTATTTTGTGCATTTACTAGACATTGAATTTACCACATTAGTGATTAGCCATAATTTAAACTATTTCAAAAGAGTGTTATTGCAGAAATTAGTGGGGTTTTTTCCAAATGCAGACACTTTCCTGAAGTTATAGATACACACCTTGAAATCATACATGAAGCCTGTGGAAACTCATAGATCTGATTTGCATTTAAGAGTTCATATAACTATCAGGCCAAATAGGACTACACAGATGACTTCAATGAAGCATGTGCTTGGCTGCCTTTATAGGATTAGGACCTTACCCATGTAGCATGGCCTTCACTTATATTCAAACATACAGATATCCTAATATCTGAATATTTACTACAATCCACTTGAAAAAACACCACAGCACACAGTTATTAGATGCTACAGCATACCATTACTTAGTTTCCAAGTTCACTGGGAATTTACAAATTACAAGATGCAAACAGCTGCACACAAGATTAAATCCCCTACCTCCAGCAGTTTTACAAGTTTTGCATGATATATGTTCATTACACAAAGCTAAGTGCCCACCAATCAAACTGTTATGAATGCCCCCAAACTGGTTATCTCTTTAGAAGATAAAGTGTGCTGTTTATATAACTTATTAAAAATTGCACCCTTGCATTCCTTTTTCAGATAAAAAGTGTGAGGGCACTGCTTTATCACTTTAACTATGTGTTTCTTTGAACATATTTGTGCTTTAAAGTAAACACCAATGCTAGGTTTTTTACAACTACTAAAATCAAAACACATCTTTCCAAACTAATCTGTACAATGGTTGGGAAGAGCCTTTGATTCAGTACCGTAATTATAAACAGGCACTTAAGTCAGACATACTAAAAGAGCATCAGTCATTTAAAATCAAATTAACAGTTTGATTAATCAAACACCAGACTGTCAAGTCAAATAACATACCTGATGGCTTTGTTCAGTTACCAAAGAGGGTTTCCACTTTAAGCACCACAGATTTCATCAGCAAAACAAAATTTACTCAAGCAGAAAATTTGGGTTTCCTTTAAATGTGCTCAATAGTATTACTAGGAAAATTCTCATGATGAGCCAAATTCTCCTTCACTTTCATGTGGTCACACAGCAGGAATTGAGAGACTTTACAGATATATTGCCTGTCTCTTTGACGCCCACTTTTCAGGCAGAAAATTGCAGTGGGATTTAGGAGGATGTACATTAACAGAATCAGGTCATGCTTATGAGGTATACCAAAGTGGTAGAAAAATAGCTTATTGACTTATTTCTGAAAGTTAGTGATTCTTTACTAAAATGAGAGGCCGGCACATAGCATATGATACATTGCATGCATGTTCACATCTGAATCCTCTTCCCCTCCATTAGAGTATTTTCTGTTCCTAGCATATGACATGGAGGCTGAAGATCAGTCTTCTCTACGAAAATATAGAAAGACCCTTTGCATTAGAGACAATGTAATTGCTGCCGTGATGTTAAAAACACAAAATGGAAAAGGTCATGCTATGCCACTACTCCTCCAGAGTAACAAAATGCACAGACCAGAATATATCATGCTAAAATAGCCACACATCTGTAGAACCATTATGGAAAACACCAGCCCTGTGCCACAAAGCAGGGTATTCTTCTGTGGTACTGGAGTCAACCAAAACTGAGAAAGTATGACTGAAGAATTGTCTTCTGAAGTGAAGTAACTCATCATCGATCCACTGCAAGAACAACACATGGCAGCATGTCTGGCAGGAGGTGTCTCCAGATATGTTGTATTTGATTTGTGAAGAAAAATGAGTTAGTCAATACATAAAGAAGGTATACACTTCAATTGACCAGAAAGGTCTCAAACAAAAAGAGAGAGAAAGCACTCTTTCATCTGCAATATCCAAATGCTCCTAATGTTGGATGGAGGCAATCAGGTAAAGATTCTGCATGCTCCAGAATCAAAGTTTTCAATCCCTTGGCCTTCACAAATAGCCTGAAAACATCTATGAAAGTAAAGCTAGAGAGAGAGTTTCTCACTGTATCGGTTCACCCACTATTATTAGACACTGAAAGATTGCACCTATGACAACCACTCTAAGTTGTGAAGCAGCATCAAGAAGCTGATATGTGCTTCTGAGGATAGGCCTGTTTTCAAAAGAATGATTGTAAATGCATGTCCTTCACAATGTCTGATCCAGAGCCCATTTCCAACATGGCAAGGAAGGATAAAATGGAAGTATGCCAACTATACCAACATAAAACCTCTATATTCATAGCAGACAATTAAAATGAATGGGAATAGGGACCAATTCCAGATTAAACAGCAGCAAAGGAAAAACTTGAAGAAACAAAACCCACCACCTCATACACCAAAGATCTTTCTGTCATGATTCAGTATGCAGCCTGCATAATATCTATGGACATGTAACCAACGAAAAATCAAAAATGCCTCTTGTAAATGGTGTTTTGAAAAAGTGATAAATTCTTGGCTTCATTCCACCACTGTTTTTGATACTCGTTCATTTATGATTACAATTCAAACTTGAAATGCCTCTGTGCTTTCAGCCTAAAATACAAGTTATTTGCTAGCTGCATTCTAAATGACAGCTCTTTCAGGGAGGTTTCTGCCTATGGGGCCATTTGGGGGCTGAGGAGTCTAATTCAGCTTCATGCATTTTAATTTTCAATGCTGTCCATTGATATGCCGTGACTATTGAATGTGAGAGACCTAAAGATGTACAGAAAGTAATTGGCCAGTGGGATATTCCCCCCACATTACAAGTAAAACTCCTAAAACTGTGTAAAAAAAAAAAAGGGGGGGGGGCAAGAAAAAAAACTTAACCTACTGCTTAAGTGTGTTAAGAGTAAAACAAAGATCATGGGTTATAGGAAAGCTAAAGGCTTATGGTAAAAGCATTTCTCTTGCTTACATTGGCATAAAGACAAAAGGTTTCAAAGAAAACATATATGGTTTTTGCCAATTCATTACAGTATTTCTGCTAAAAAGAATTTCCAGCACAGGTCAAAATTCAATGATATATGAACCACAATGTCTTCTGAGGTTTGAATCAAGTATGCCCTGAAAATTATGGCTGCTTATCTAATCTCTGAAGCTTCCTTTCTTCCCTTTCCTTACACAGTCTTGATCTCTCCCTCCACAGTCTCATCACAATTTACTACTACTCATACCACTGTTTATAAAATATCACGTGTAAATCCTACCAAAGCCTTTTTTTTCTTCTAACCACAAATATCAGTCTGATGGCTGTTTCAGATATCAGATCTCAGGAAAAGAGAAGTGGTAATGTATTGCAACAGCAAGATTCAAATCCTGTATCTGGTGGGCTGAGTTCTTTCATATCCACAGCGGTTTCCTCAGGATCGAATGAACTAGAACTCACAACATCCATCCCATAACCCCACTGCAAAGATATGTCCTAGAGATCTATTGTATATACTGTATACTAAAATTCACCTATGTATTTGCACAACTATATAGGCAATTTGGACTTTATATTTTTTATTCAAACCCATTACACCTGGAATTGACACAGTTTGCTGTTGGTGTTCCTTAATGTGAAGAAGTGACTTCTTTCCAAAGCAAATGCTTGATCTTCAGGCTAGATGGATCATCAGGTAATGATGACTAATGATGGCTATGTATTCTCCCACCTTTAATCCTCACTGATATTAATGGCGGCCCAGTTTTCAAAATGGGGTGCCTAATAGCAGGCAAGAACCTCTTCACTTTATGTTTGAATTATCTACCATACTCATCTAAGAATATTTAGATCAAAGAAAATTTGATCAGGTACTTTTGTCTGGAAAAAGCGATTTTAACAAAACACAAAGTTTTCATCAATTTTGATGAAATCTTAGATGTGATAGTTTCTAATGAAAAATTTCTGTTGTATTTTTTAATTTGCATTTTATTTCTACTTCATCACTTTGTTTATTTTACACCTTTGCCTTAAAATACTGATACGTGGCATGCTTCAATACTAACAAAGCAAAATCACTTCAGTATCAGGTTACAACAATTCAATATTTTTAAAATTATATTTCTCAGAACTCCCACCCCATGGAAAACTTCAAGTTTTGCTCCAAGTTAGAACAAAAAGAGAAAACTTCAACACATTTTATCCTGAACAACAGAAAAATGTCATTTTCGATCAGCAATACAATACTTAATTTAGGAATCTAATTTTAATGGCCTTATATAAAATTGAAAGTGCTTAAGATAGATACGGGCTTCGTTTTCAGAAAAACTCAGAAAGACAAAATAGTGATCGATGCTCAGGACTGAATTTTTAAACACTTGGATTCCTTATTGTTCTTCTCTCTTTTTGTAGAAAAGAAAGAAAGAAACAAAAAAACCCTTTCCCAACAGTATAGTCCCAGCTACAGGCAGTGAGGAATCATTCTCTTCCACATCCTAACAGACATTTGGCTCTGTCACTGACATCCTATCAGTCTTGGCACTCGTATAGGAAATCTCAGTAGAAAGGCAAAATAGGGATGAACTAGCCCCTTTAACCTTGGCATCTTGACCACATGAAGATTCAGAGCAATGTATTTTGTCATCCCTGTTCCAGAATACCTTCCTGTGGAGACACAATATCCTCGAACAACACAAGAAGACTGCATTGCAAAATAACAATTTTGCTCATAAACTAACAAATTTTATTCTATAACAGAATCCCTACATAGGGAACTGCAATAAAATAGCTTATTTTCCCATACGTTGGTCAGTCAGTTTACCCAAATTCCATAGAGAAAGTCACTTTTAACTGGTGTCCAGGCAAATCATTACCACACCAACACCTGCATGGCCCCTAGCAACGGTAGTACCTGACTCAGTTTTTAGCCTCATATTTTGTCCAAAGTCTGAATTCACTTAAAAAAAAGGAGAAAAAGTAAATATTTATCACATTTCATAACTTTTCTAATTCATATTGGCTTAAAGTACAAGCATTTAAAATGAACAACAGGAGGGACAAGTTCAGACAATTGAGTAAATTCATGTCCCTCATTTGCTGTAGACAAAGAGTACTCTCTTAAAGTCTTTTGAAGATTCAGATAAAACTAATTCAGACTGAATTAGTTCAATCTCTTGCTCTCAAGGATCTGATCAATAAAACAGGGTTTTAAAAATATCAGACAGACAGTGAACTTCTCCAGAAGGCCATCTCAGCTGAATTCTACACTAAAACTTAATTTGCTTTAATCTGGCTTATATAACCTATATATGTCATCTGGCACACTAACGTATATATTCCTCACTATTCACAAGAATTTGTAGGAGTCTGGACCATTTCCTTCATAAATCTTAGGGGTGTAATAAAAAGAAGCCTTCCACAGTATGTCACTGTGATTCTAATTCCATTAACAACTTTATTTCAGCAGAAACTGTGGCCCTCCAGATATGTACTCCTGAGACTGCAGGATTTTCTTTTCCCCTTTGCATTAGTTTTAGATACAGGCTCATACAACTGCACAAAATAATAGCACTCGAAGGAAAAAAATACAACTGTTATAGGAGGAGTTGTAATCAGCAAAATTCCAGAAAAAGAGGAGAAATGGGATTATTTTAATAGCTTTTTCATATTAGTACTTGCTGTATCTTTAGAATAAACATTTATGGAAATTAAATCAAGACTTCCTCAGACTTCCTGCTTCCTTTGCAACATTCTCTCCTTTTTTGGTCTACAAACTGCAGAATAGATTTAGGTCCCTGTTTACTTGCCACCGTTAGCTCATGCTATCCAAAGGGCATTTGAAGGACAACTGCACCTAATTCGGGCAGGCCAGCAGTACCAAACTGCACGGGATAAGAAGCTCTGCCCACAGCAAATAAACTGTACCATACTATTCTTTATATTTTTAATTATAGCTGGTATTTCTCAGGCACTAGTCAAAGGACAGCTCGGTCATCTGCATGAGAAGTTACACTGTTGTAACATTGTTTTAAACATCTGAAAGACCAATACCAATAAAAATATGTGCTTGCAGTGAAAAGTTCCCTTATTTGACATCAGCTGCCCAACACATCTTGCTTCTGTCCAAACACTATCCAGTCTAACACCAGAGACTGGAAACAGCTTAGCTACCGGCTCGACAAGTACAATGGTATTCACCCCTTTTTTCCACTCCTTGCTCGCTGCAATGTGAATAGCCGTGGTTAAAGTAGCACTTGACCATGCTCTCTTGGAGTCAAATCTGAATTCACTTGCCCCCTTCCAGGGCAGTTTTCCCTGACTGTGGGCTTGAGGAAGGCGACTTGACAGACAGTGTCAAATTCAGGCCTCTTGTACACTCACCAAGAGACAATAATCCAGGGCCAAGCCTACTTTCCTGACAGCAGAGATTCAGGAAAGAGGGTGTATTATTTAAACAAAAGAATGAATTATTTATTCCGTTGCTAGCAAAACTCTAACTTACACTTTTACAGCCTTACATAAAAGTCTATGATGTGGAAAGAGAAGGTGCATCTCAAACAGACTGCATAACCTGTCAGAAAAACTGGTCATGTTTGCAGCAGCAACATCTAAAGACCCCAAATAAACTTGGGACTCCTCGTGTTAGGTGCTTCAACCATAAATGCAAAGGGATATTGCTACAAAGAATGTACTATTTAAAAAAAAAAATGGACAAGGAGAATGAGAAAATACGTTTATTTCCAGATTATTACTGCAAAACTGAGGCACATGCATATCAGGCTACACTGGAAGGGTGTAGAGAGTTAAGTGTAACATCCATCAAGGTATCTCATGTTGCTGAATCACAAGGTAACAATTTCTTTGTTACTCCAAATCCTTTTAGAACATGTGAACATATATAATTTACTTCTCCTGAGTAGGACTGTATATCCAATGGATTTTCATATTTTTGGACAGCACAACATTCCTTGAAATGACTCCAAACCTGAATAACAGTGTTTTAAAATTAACTCCAGTCACAGTTTCATTCATCCTCAATAGTGATCCAGCCCTGGAAGGGGCTGCAGATCAAAACCACCCGTGATCACATGTATTCTTACATAAGAGTGGCCATGCTGGGTCAGACCAAAGGTCTATCTAGTTGGATATCCTGGCTCTGAGAGCGGCCAGTAGCAGATGCCTAAGGAAAAGTATCAGAGCAAGGCAAGCACGCGGTGATCCTTCCCCTGGTTACACTTCCAGCATCCTGCCGTTTCAGGGTTTCCTGAGCCAGAGGTTCTGACAGCAGTTTTATATGCTGAATTACAGGATGCAAATCCCCAGCCCTTTACTTTGTGTAACAACGGGAGAAAGAAATGCTTTGCAGTTAATTAATTCATGTGATAAGCAAGATCTGGTTTTTTAGCCTCAACACAATTTAAGTGCTCCTGCTGCAAAGTTACATTTGTTTAGACACATTTCCATGTCACACATGTAGGCAGGAATTCCATCGATATTCTCATTTCATTTGCTGTTTGAAGCTGCAAAGAATCCACAGTTTGTCCATAACAGATGCCAAAAGCCTAGAAACTTATTACACACTGCTCACAGTGTGGGTTCAGATACATTATCAGCATAAAAAGAAAAAGGCAAATTAGGCCACAGTAGGAGAACACATTTTTAATATTATAGTCTGCAGCTTGCATCTCTAATTTAATGCTGCTGTTTCCCAAAGTTATGCTGCATCATTCTAGGTTGCTGAATTGAAGACATGACAGTGAGCTAAATTTCTGCAAGCAACTGGGCAATGCAGATAGTCAGTCCACTTGATGAATTCCAGAGAAACCTTCAGGGTCAAAGTGAATGAGACATTTTCAATGAATTCTTTAGGCATTCATATTGACAGAAATTAGGTATGACTATGTTTGGTGTATCAAACTTGGGAAAATAGGAGATTTTAGTGCATTCTTCCAAAAGAGAAAGGAAAAACACTCAGCACTTGTAAGCAAAATGCATATATCCTCTTTAAGTTGTAAATGCTCAGTCCTGTTGTTTAAATACACACACCACACACAAACTTCACATAAATTATCATCTCAAGAAATCATTGCTTACTGAGAGGATTATATGTGCCATTATGGCTTCTCTCTGGAGGTGATAGAGAGTTATCTTTTACTTCATATCTACTGTTTACTTCAGCTACAGCAGAAATCTTGAAAGTAGATATATTATGAATAGCAAAGAAATACAGTCAGCAAGGAAAAATAAGTTGCAGAACTTGCAGTTTCATGATACACCTTCCCAAGATTCTGGTCATCTGGGGCAACTATGTTTTGCTTAATTTGAAGTTTCCTTAAAGGAGAATCTCCCGACTAAGGATTAGATAACTGATATTGAAGGATACCTCAGAGACATGAAACTTTAAGTTATGTTATTTTTATGAAGTTATAGATTTTTCTGTTTAGGAAGAAAAAAATCAGGCAGCTCATATATACGGAAAGTTTTGACCTAGTCAGATGGAAGCAGAAAGGCAAAAGCCTAGCGCCTGTTGACTTTAGGGTAAATAAATAGAAATCTTTAATATTAGACAGGTTCAATTTCAACAGTTCCAGTACCGTGAGATTTTGCAATACTGTTCAGAGGAGATGGGCTTATTAGACTTTACCCACTAAAATTACTGCCAAAGGATGATGAGTTCTCACCTTGAATGTTTACTTTGCTAATATTCAGAGGATCCATATGCATGCACCACAAAATGAGTCACAAATGAACATCATGTCTGCTCCTCTTGCTAGCTACCAAGTGGCAGGCACAGTAGAAAATGATTCAGAATTGTAATTAATCTCATGATTATTCAGCCAGCATTTCATTTAAAATACTTACAGCAGGTCATTTTACGTTGTCCAAAATAAGTAGTCTGCTACCATTAGATATTTCCCTCACGCAAACTAAAGAATTCACAGTACAGTAGGATTTCAAAAGAACTACTTAACAGTCAATTTTCATGTCAGCAAATTGTTATTAAAAAAATGGCAAAACCCAAGGTGGTCTTCATGGTGGATATTCAACGTTTGGACCTCTTCTGCATTTCTTGACTTGCTCTGGGGAATGAATGGTTTGAGACCTTTTGGTCTCTATTATAATCCAAAGTATTGTGTTACTTGAGCAAACAAATTAAGCACAGCAATTAGCTGGGAAGAAGGTATCAGTGATTCTTGATATCCTGAAGTGGAATTAAGTTAGCACTGGCACTCATGTATCATCAAACATAATATTACTATTAGATGTTTATTCAGCAACACTGCAGGGCCTCAGAACCTTTAAATTTACATGGCCAGTTTTTAAATAGGGAATCAATAGTGCATATGTCTGTAGAGTTTGAGATGTGTATGGTTTGCTGGACTGAATCATCAGACAAGCTTTTAATTGCCATTTTTATCATGATTTTTTCAGGAAAATATATAAGTATAAGAAGATAGGAAAAGTTTAAAGATATCAGGCCCATTTTTCTCTCTCACTCAGGAAGAAATCAGGATCAATTCTTGGAAATACTAGATGTGTGAAAAAAACATCTAGTTATTTCAGGCCTAAACTAATCTATGAAAAGAACTTCCTAAGAAGTGTATTTTGGAGATATCAACCTGAAATACAGCAAAGTTGGTGAGCTCTGAGTGACAGAAGAAATAGTGGAACAGTGAATTGACAGGGTTCAGCAACCACTGCCAGACAAAAAGCTCTGTAAATTAATTAGTAAAAGTAACAAATCTTCTACACAGTCTCCACAGACTCCAGACTGAAACAATCACTGCAATTACCAGACTTTTCTTCCCCATTTCAGTAGTCTTACAAATCAAGAAAATAGGCACACTTGGCTCATAAGAATATAAAATTGGCCAAAGTCAGACTGAAAGTCTACCTCGTATCAGAAGGCGAATGGCACAGGATATTTAAGGAAAGACTATAGAAACAAAACAAGACTTTTTTCTATGGTACCCTTTCAGTTTTGGCAACTTGCAGTTTAAGGATAGCTTGACCCAAAAGCTATATCCACCCATGCCTTTACGTTTAGCAGTTCATCATAAACTTTTACTAAATTATTTATAAATATGTTGAGTAGTTCAGGTTGTACTGTAGACTCTATGGGAGAACACACTGACCACCCCTTTATGAAAACCTATAATTTTTTCTACCCCCTGTTTTTAATCTTTAACTAGTTATTATTCTATAAGAAGGCAACACATTTTAACACTATTCATTCCTTTAATAATGAGGCTGATTAGAACATAAATTCCACACTGTAGCTAATAATTTAACAATTCCATATTTGAGTTCTTCTAGAACTCCTGCAGCAGCACTGTGAATCCTGGGACACAATTCATCTCGTCCTGCTGATCTGTCATTTGCACTTCTGAGCAGAATCTTGTCGCTGTACTGCTGGCCAAGCTGGTTTTAGGAAAAGGTTCTTTTTAAAATTTTTTCTTTGATAGGTGGTACACTTTTACTCTGAGCCTCTAATGTAGGGTCTTTAATCATTTTACCCTGTTGGCTGCTCTTTTAAATTTCTTTTCAAGAAGCTTTCTTATTTTTGTATGTTTTCCCTTTTTGAAGTTAAATATTACTACAGTGGGGTTTTTTTCCTTCCACGGGACACAAACTTTGAATTTGTCCTGATCTCTTCTGCCTGACAAGTAGTAACATCTTGAACTACACTGTGTGCCATGTTGAGGATTTATTTGGACATCACTTCTCCTTTTTTTGATTTTTGACTCATCACTAATAGAGGAAAACTTTCTAGAACATACCAAAGATGACACTTGTTAGTGGCAAAATTGCAAGCCTGAACTGCTTCTGATGCATTAGAGAAATTCCTATGCCACTGAGTCAACCTCTGTGAGTATAAGATTGTCACAAACCATGAATCAGCAACAAACCACGAATCATAGGTTGCTGATGAATAAAGTTCATAAACATCTTTCATACTATGGGGCAATATTTTTTTATATAGAAAAAACAAGAATCGTTTAAACCACTTGCTTGTAATCACGATTTTGCTGCATAATACTAAGTTTTCCTCATTTTTTATATAAAATAGCCATAAAGTTATTCCATCATGCTTATATTTTGAGCATGTATGTAAGGAAAGTCAAGTTAAATGCAGCTTCATATTCAACTTCCAAGTAAGTCCTCAATGGCTGGTTATTTTACAAGGTAGCAACTAGAATCTCAAGAAAACTAAACAAAACAGAAGACTTGCCTACAACAGAAACTTTCACTGCCATAGTTTTGTTAAAAGTAGGAAAGAATTATGGTAGCCTGATAAAAATCCTGATGTAATTGAAGTGGTATCACCCCTCAAAAAAAAAAACCCACCTTTTTCATTAACTCAACAGTCAAAATAAGCTCTGGCAAAATGGTTCTCATTTGCAGCTGTAATTATGGAAGTTGCAGTCTTAATTATGGAAATTTGTAAGCATAACACAACCAGTAAACCTTGCATAGATAAACACAGCCTTAGCCACATCCATAAAGTAGCAGTTAGTAGTATAGTGTTCCCTAAAGGCAAGTAGATCAAAGGCTAACACTGGTTTAGCACCAGATCCGAGGCCCTACGTGCATGAAAACAAGCATGATGTATCACAATGACTACTACTGGAAATTGATTTTGAGACATTCTGAAAAGACTATTTTTAAAAATCAAAGGCAACTAACTTCATTTTCAGAAATGTGTAGTGTTTTAATTCAATTAAACATTAGATTTTACATTGTTTGGAACAGACCTACATTTGTGTGTCTAATGCCACAAAAGAAATAAACAACTACAGAAGCCCATGTGTTACTTAGTTCATATTACATCCCCCACCTTAGGATGTGTAAATGACATGTAGAATTGGAATAAAAATACTGACCTCAAGTTTCTGCTGAACTTGTTATCAGTAAAAATTACCAGGGTTGATATTTAAAGGCTAGATTCTCAGGAAAACTCAGCATTCAACATTTAGACACCTACCTCAGTGGACAGACTTTCAAAAGAACTTTTGTCCCCATTTTGGCACTGAAATGTATTAATTAGATTTCCAAGGACTCGGTCCTACAAGGCATCAGGCATTCTGGCCCTGCAGCAGTGAAGCCCTTCAGCACACATTTAATTTAAGAATGTAAATGGTCCCCCTGAAGTCATGGGGCTATCTGCACATTTAAAAGCCCTCACACAATCTATCGTGCTGCTGGCTTAGGGCCGGAGTTTTCAGCACCTCACAGGAGTGACCCCCAAAAGTAGCGAGGAAGCCTGGGCACATTCGAAAATCTGCCATAGGTACTGAGGCTTGATTAAATTAAGGAAAGTTTGTTTCCCATCTGTCTGAAAGTTTGCCAGTAGTTGGGGCCTTGCTCACTTGCTTCTATTTGGAGGAGAATGTATACATCAGAATGTATACAAAGTCCTGTTTTATTGAACAAAAAGAAAAAAAAAACAATACCAAAGGTGAATACAATTTTTTTTAAATCTAAGTCTGCCCTTCCATTAAGTACTGTACATCTAAGCTCTGAAAACATCTCCACCTTCCCTGTAGCCATCTCTGCTTCTCTTTATTCATTTAACTTTCTGTTCACTGATGTCCCTCATCCATGGACACTTGTGAATCAGCTGAACTGGCGCGCATTCCCTCTGAAATTTCTTATCCCATTGGTTTTAGTTTGTGTTTGGCTTTTCCACAGTCTTGGACATTGGCTTCTTATTGTTTCTACCATCACCACATAAAGGCAGAGGTCACTGTTCTTTCCCTTCAGCTCGAGTGAAAAGTGATTATTGCTGGTTGAAGAGCAGCTGGGCAGATGCCACCTTTAATAAACACAAAATAAAATGCTGCACAGAAATTGCCCTAAGGGCTGTCATAGCATCAGTGTAAACTATCAGTCATAACTGGATCTGTGATCACTCCACAGATTAGAGATGGCAGCCATTACTGCCAACATGAGTTGTCCAGTCCTATCCTACATGATCATACTTCTTCCCTCAAGTCTCCATGGCCACAGTAATTCTGCAGCAGTGGGTCTACTCCTGCATTGCTCACCCGTATGCATGAGCCATATGAGCCATACCATCTGGCTTTACAGCTTACATTAGTAGCACTGTAACAGCATTTACAACTGCTTCTGTGGGACATTTGCTTTTGTTTCCATGAAGCCTGACAGGCTCCCAACTGCAGCTCCTCTCTAATGTACAGCGAGCACTGGTCAGGGATGCCAAGATGATAATGTCAGTTCCAGCACTACATCTGATGGCATCTTTCTGCTGCCATGTGCAAACCTTCACACAGCCTTTTATCGCTAGTCTGCACTTTTACCCACATACATATACAGCTGTTAAAATTGCCAAGATTCTTCACCAAAATGATATTAACTCTTATAAATTTATCACTTTTACAGAAAGATTTTTGGATAAAGGAAATTAAAACTGTACTTCAAAATTATGCAGATTCCTATTATGTGTAGTAAACATCACGCTAAAGGGGGAAAAAAGAAAAAAAAGAGAGCATTCCATGCAGCCAGAAGCTGTCAAGCATTAAAGATTTCATTTCAACATTATGTCAAAAATCACTATGCTTTAAGGCTCGTCAAAACATGAGTACATCTCCAAGGCAGATGTCTTGACTCTTGAGGCTGTTGAATGGCTGGATTATAGAAAACTTACCAAAAAAAAAAAAAGAGAAGGAAAAAAAAAAAAAGCACCCACCCACACATCTAAAATTTTTAAGAAAAAGCATCCATGCAAACATGACAATAACAGTTACCCTTACTTTTGGCTACCTTTCTTATTTGTCAGCTGCATCTACTATATCTAGCACTCCTCACCTGCTAAGGCCCTTTTGAAGTGTCTTGGTATACTCTCCTGGTTCTGATTCCACTTGCTCTCCAGCTCTAAGCAACTGTTACTGCTTTTTAGTGACATTTTTCCTCATTTGTCTTTGTGTAGGTCATACAGATTCTTATATATGTGCAAGAACATACCAAGCAAAGGATAAAAAATTCATATAGGTAACAAAAAACAAAAAAAAAAGAAAAAGAAATTGTGTTTAATTTAACTTTGGTCTAAGCTACCATGTTACCAAGCATACTGCTTCATAGAATCTGTTATATACCTGTGCTCTAAAACTAAATAGTGGAAAAAATCATTTTCTCCAGAACTCACTGATATTCAAATAGGTTAATTCTTTAATTCCAGTGGCTTTAACTTGGCCTCAGCACCACTTGAAATGGCTAAAAAAGCCAGTAGCAGAAGTGTTAAGGATATAAAAGATGTATTTATTGCATAAAGATGCATAAAACCAGATCATATTGGATTTATGAACCAAATTACATCAAAACATCTTATTAACTTCAAGGTTCTAGGGGAAATAGCCATTGACACGAACTATAGCAGCAACAGATATCTAGACTCCCAGAAAGGGTTTGAGAATTTTTCACTTGACGGATTAGTGCATGTGGTATTAAATATAAGCTGCCCTAAGGAAAAATTTGAGACTGAATAAGGAAAATTATAAGACTAAATTATAGGTTTATAGACAGAAAGCAGATCAGTATTTAAAGTATCCATTCACCATAACATGGCAAGAATTGTTTTGTATGGGATTTATATCAGATAGCTATTCTTAATATTTTGATTAACAATTTACAGAAAAGAATTAAAAGATGAAATCCATCTATTGCCATCAGCATCAGAGGTTAGGAACTGGTTAAAATATGAAGAAATATTTACATTTTGATTAAAATATAAGCTCAAGGTGATATGGGAATTTTAAGTTCCATGTGTACAATGATGCACCCAGAAATGGTAATTCCTTAATTAAGTACAGGTCAAACAACAGGAAGAAAGTGTAATGGAAAATGTGATCTGATTAGGTACGGTCACAGTTTTTACATTCACTGTCTAACACAAAGCAGAAATCTAAATGTATTTTGCTTTTCTCAGAAAGGTTCTTTTGGAAGAGAGAAATCCTCATGGAAATCCACGGGAGTTTTCCTGCTCTTTTCAATGGGTCAGGGTTTCACCAAAACTGTCTACCATTGTTGGCTCTATCTAAATAAAGAAGGAAAATGTCACATTCGTAAGTGGTGAGGTTAAATGCAACAGGAAAGCTTTTCCACATGAGAGAAAATTGGAACAAGTGCAGGTGGGGTGGGTAAATTTACCCTGATGAATTTACTTGACTTACTTAAGGACTTACTTTCTGTAAATTAACCACAATCAGATGCATCAGATGCAAATGGGCCTGTCTGAAATTACTTAACAAATGGTTCCTGTAAATAGACATTACACTCTAGGGAAGTTCACTTTCCTAACATGCTTCTGGCTCACACCCACCTCTTCCCTTTGTGTATAGAAATGAATGGCTATCACCTTCTGGATTGTTTCCAGAAGGTCAACAGATAATTTAGATGAGTCTCACAGTTTTTGTAATGAAGATGCTCTCTCCTTGAGCCTCAAAGATAAAAATACAGAGAAGGTCATTAAATTATGACTGGGTTTTTTAATTGCACTGGAGCTGCTGCTGAAAGACATATCCCTATTTATTGGAGACATGGGGAGCTTGGGGAGGGAGGGAGGGTTGTCTTTGAAGGATATCACCTAGAGGTATATCCTCACAGACAGAAAAAGGATTTCGTACAAAAAGACAACAGATTTCCTCAGACGATACAGTTCACTGCTACCTTACACCATGGTGTTCCAGACCTAGCATAGGAACTGCAGTCCCCAGATGACTCTCACTCATTCTTCATGCCAAGTTAGAGCATTTTGTTTGAATTAGGTTTTCAGCTTGCAAAGTCTGTCAGATTTAGATATGGAGTCAAAAGAAATCACTGCCTCAACTTGCATCCCACCTACAGTAGGAACAGAAATTTCATGAGGTCACTCAGCCACCACAACTCGCTATCCAGCACATTTATGTAAAACTGCAATCAACTTCAGGGCACTGCCTTTCTCTTTTGCTTCTTTACTTTCCTGA